>NW_016818013.1:261393-293942 GCF_001698545.2 Rhinopithecus bieti | reverse complement strand
TTTATTTATTTATTTATTTTGAGACGGAGTCTTGCTCTGTCGCCAGGCTAGAGTGCAGTGGCGAGATCTCGGCTCATTGCAACCTCCGCCTCCAGGGTTAAAGTGATTCTTCTGTCTCAGTCTCCCAAGTAGCTGGGACTACAGGCACGCACCGCCACACCCAGCTAATTTTTATATTTTTAGTAGAGTTGGGGTTTCACCATGTTGGCCAGGATGGTCTCGATCTCTTGACCTCGTGATCCACTCTCCTCGGCCTCCCAAAGTGCTGGGATTATAGGCGCAAGCCACCGCGCTTGACTGGGAGTTCATTTATTTTATGAGCTAAATAGACATATGTTAGCTAGCCAGGAAAGTTCGCCAACATTTATACCATCATTTTTGCGAGAAAATGAGCCCTAAATTTTAAACCATCCCTAAGTTGGAGATTGTCTGTCTTAATTCATGAGTGTTTTTCTTGCTGTTTCCTTATTTGGGAGGCGTGTGTGTGTGTGCACTTTTATGTTGTGTGCAAATATGCGTGTATGTGTGTATACATAACATGTTTATCCATTGAGCCCTGGTTCCTGTCCATATAGTTGGTTCAGCAACCACTTACTGAGCCTGCCTGTGGCCACCTCTGTCCCAGGTCCACACAAGAAGGCAGTCTCCCTTCAGCACACTATCTCCAGAGGGACTCAACTCCATCATGTCGGGGCTGTTGAGCTCACAGCGGGGCTGATGATCCAGTTGTGAATTATTCACATCATTTATTTCCTTCCCTTTCAGTCTCACATGTGTCCCTTTAACAGCTCATTAGTTTTGTTTTAAGGACAGGCAGGGAGAGAGGAATGGGGAGAAGCTGAATTCAGTTTGGTTGAATCTTTGTGGTAAAGGGGTGAATACCAACTGGAATGGAATTCCTAAATCATCTGGGGATTTCATGTGTTGATCTTGTTCCTGATTCTCATAGATAATTGATTTGGTGGTTTTAAGTTTTTAAATATGATGAGTGCACGTACATTTTTTTTGGGGGGGGGGACGGAGTTTCGCTCTTGTCACCCAGGCTGGAGTGCAATGGCATGATCTTGGCTCACTGCAACCTTCGCCTCCTGGGTTCAAGCGATTCTCCTGCCTCAGCCTCCTGTGTAGCTGGGATTACAGGGGTGTGCCACCATGCCTGGCTAATTTTTATATTTTTAGTAGAGGTGGGGATTTCACCATATTGGCCAGGCTGGTCTTGAACTCCTGACCTCAGGTATCTGCCTGCCTCGGCCTCACAACGTGCTGGGATTACAGGCGTTAGCCACCGTGCCCGCCCCTCCCCACTTTTTAAAGGAATGAAACCTTTCCCTCCGCAATACCTTCTCAACCCTGGACCCTCAGCAAAGAGGCTTACCTCTCTGATAAGTTTCTTGTGTAACTCTTACTTTTTTTTTAAGTTTGTATACCCAAATAGTGGGTTAAAAATACGCAGATGGGATCATATTATACACAGTGTTCTGCATCTTGTTTCTCCTTTTTTCTTAAGAAATGTTGCTTGGAGATGTTTCCTCAGCAGCAGCTCAAACCCATAGCATTCCCCTTGGAGTTACAAAGTGTTCCATTATAGGAATGGCCGTGACTCATTTTAATCCACCCTCTCTTGATGAACAGCTAAGTAGTTTGTAGCTGTTTCTGCCATTGCACACAATGCTTGGTAAAACTCTTGGGTGTCTGTCTTCTGTGCTCTTGCAAGTTTGTATAGATGGACTATTATGTTTGTCATTAAACCATGTAAAGCAGTTTACAGTGATCCTCAGCTGGACTGTGGAATCCTCAGTCTTCGGACCATAGGGTTGTTCTTTTGTGTGGTTTGTGTAGCCTGGCAGGAAGGTCTTGTGTTTAGATTTTGAGAGGACATTTGAGCATCAAGTTAGCAAAGAACGTAAACATTGTTCATTTCAGGAATAAGTCTGAGTAAGATGTTGGATTTATTCTTTGCAGCTTCATAATGCTTTGCATACTGGAAGGACTATGGCTGCATCTTCACCTGGGCCTAGAGAAGGACCAGAGGGTGTAGCTCAGTTGCAGAAGAGAGTTCCCAAGTGCGGACTGATAAGGGATAGCCTTTGCAAATTGCTTCTCAGGGTTGTTTGTAGCAAAATAGACTGACTTTGCAACACTTCATATTCCAGAAACACTTCTGCAATGAGAGCAGTCTCTAGAGGGGATCAGCAGAAGTTCTCCACTACTTCAGCTGGTGAAAGAGGTGTCTTGAAGCCATAAGGTGGGAGAGGCAGAGGGCAGCTTAGTGTGGTCGGGCCAGGCTGGACAGGCAGTGTTTGGGTCTGGGTGTGTGAGCCTAGTGGGGGCTCCCGGGGCCTCCTTGCCAGCTGGTGGAGAGGAATGGCAGGTGGGCAGGAGACGGCCCAGATTCACACTGGCCACTTGGCACTTGGTAAGTGGTTTGGGGGAGAATGAACTTTCGTGGGCAGTTCTCCCTTTCATGGGTTTGGAGTAGTGAAAGTTGGAGGGGAAGTGGGGGCTGTGGGAAGTGCATGCTCCTTGGTGGCCTGGGCCTGGAGGCCAGACCCGCTTTTCACATTGTCACAAATGCTGGCTTCTTGAATCCTTGTAGCGTCCTCCATGGTAGATGTTCTCACCACTCAACAGAGGAGGATACTGCAGGCTCTGCGGGCACCAGAGTTTATTTATGTGTGCTCCGTATTGGAGGGCTGCGTATGACCCAACAGTGATAGGACCGTGGGCTACTGGCTGGAGAGGAGTTGCGCTGCCTGCATCCTTCTGCCTAGCGGAACGCGAAGGACAGGCTCACACGCTCAGGTGCTTGCTTGGCTGATGGTTCAATTTGCTGTGAAGTCTGGCCCAGAGTTTGGGCTTCAGTTCCGGGAAAGAAGAGCATGGGGGGCAGTCATATGTTACCTCCAGAAGGCTGGAGCACAAAGTCAGTTGTCTGACTTGTCGGCCTCTCCTTGCTCCAGAGCCAGAGGTGGGGGCGGAGTGCCAGCTGAGGTGTGTGAGAGACGCCAGTGAGATGCCTGCTTGGCTTCCCAGATGTTGCTGCATGCCCTGGGTGTTTGGGGTACAAAATAGGTGTGTTCAGCTGAAGGAAGTGGATGCAAGCCTGGCTGGGACAGGACAGGGTCAGTGCTGGCGGGACGAAGGGCAGAGCCTTCCACTCAAGCACAGCCCAGGGTCAGGGAATTAGATGGGTCAGGTCGAGAGATCCTGGAGTCACCATCTGCATTGCGTTTCTCATCAGAAAATGTCCGGCCCCTTCCCAAAGCCCCTTCCTTAATCCTCTCAACCTCTCAGACATGACATGAAGTCTCAGGTTTTGTGGCGAGGCAGGCCCCACCTTCCCCTGGTGGTGCCTCAAGAGCTCTGCATTTCATGCTGTCTGGCTGCCGTTCTGTTCACTGTCTGTTGCATTCCTGGGCACTTACATTGAATGCCCTACCGAGTGAGGCTGGGTGCCTGCCTCAACCAGACCGGGTACAGTACGCCCTTCCATGCGGCAGATGTGCTGTCTGAGCCAAGATCAGCATGCTGCCCCTGTGGTCACACTCCGTGCCTGGGCCATGCTCCTTGGTGTGAACACGAGTTGTTTTTATATCAGTGTCATTGTTCATTCCCGCCGCGTGCCATGTGCTCTGCCCTCATTCTATCCCGTCTTCCTCTGGGAAAGTGTTTTGAGAGACACAATGAAGTTCTCTTTGTCTCCCTCAGCATGTTGTGCTCCTAAGTTCTCTATCCTCCTGGTGGTAAATCTGAGGTTTTTTGCTTTGTTTTGTTTTGTTTTGAGATGGAGTCTCACTCTCACCCAGGCTGCAGTACAGTGGCGTGGTCTCGGCTCACTACAACCTCTGCCTCCAGGGTTTAAGCAATTCCCCTGCCTCAGCCTCCTGAGTAGCTGGGATTACAGGGTGCCCGCCACCACACCCGGCTCATTTTTGTAATTTTAGTAGAGACGGAGTTTCACGATGTTGGCCAGGTTGGTCTGGAACTCCTGACCTCAGGTGATCTGCCCGCCTTGGCCTCGTAAAGTGCTGGGATTACAGGCATGAGCCATCACGCCCGGCCTTGCCTGAGTTTTAATCAGCCTATGTAAGGCAGTCAGGACCAGTCTCCACACTTCAGGGTGTGTAGTCAAATTCAGGTACAACTCTTGAGCAGGCAGAGGAGGAAATGGATATATGAGCATTTCCACCAGGAGTTTCCTGAACACTTGGCCTGGGTCAGACACTGGGGCCAACAGGGTGGCCGAGGCAGGGCCCTCACTCCTCAGGAGCTCCTGAAGACCCAGCCCTGCAGGAGGAGGCAGGGCCCTGAGTGCATGATCCTAGCTTGGCACCGAGTGTGGGGCAGGTGTAGGAAAGAGTCGGTCGTCATCAGGGAAAGAACATGGCCTTTGGAGATAGCCTCAGACCTGCCGTGGGTTGGTGTCTGCCTGCCCATTCTCTGCACAGAGGGACAGTGCCCCTGACTGCATGCTGGGATGGCAGACACAGGGCTAAGCATGTCTGCTGGCTGAGGGCAGCCCGCTCCCTCCCATGGTCTCATTAGAACCAAATAAGTTCATGGAAGGGAAGATTCCTTGTAAGCTGAGGTGCTGAGAGTTAAATTTAATCAGAGTCCCAAGGGGAAAACGAACAACTCACCTTCTGGAAGTCTCGAAAATTTTCATCCAAGGGACACTGAGGCTGAGGCTTCGTTGGTGGAAACTGTGAAGAAGTGTATTCCAGATGGAAGCGAATAGACCTAGGCTTTTCTAGAGGCGCACGGATGGAAATGGCTGCGGGGTGGGGGACTGGGAGGAGCGGCAGAGACAGGAAGAGCTGATGGCATGGGGGGCGGCCAAGCCAGGACACTCCCTGGGGTCTGTATTTCACCCTCGGTGAGGTGGCAGGGTTTCCACGGGGAGCCTGCCCCAGTGCCCTCGAGCTCTCTGAGCTTTGCCCTGATCAGTCAGCCCCACTCTTCCTTGTTTGTGTTATGAAGCCCACTGAAGATAAAATTGCGTTCAGAAGAAAGGAACTTGTGACTTCAAGGGGAAGCAAAGAGAAACCCACAGTGAATGGGGAGCCCCTGGAGATTTTCTAGCAGGAATTGGTGGGCTGTGTGCCCTCCTTTCCTATTCTCTTTGACAGGGCACTGCATAGCCCCCTGAGCTTTGTCAGGTCTGCTGAGAAGTTTAGGGGCAGGTACAGTGTCAGGAGCCCCCCAGCCAGACCCTGGCACTAGAGGCCATGCGGCCAGGCTTGGATTCCAGTGGCAGTGGTCTTGGGACAGATGCTGCAGGCTCTACCACTCTTCAACTGTGTCTTCCTGTTCTCCTCTTCTCCCATCAGCAAGCTCACCCCCTGGCTTTTGATGCCAGCAAGGCTGGCCTCCTTGATGGTGTGGCAGGAATGTCCTGGGGAGAGACAAGTCTTGATGACCAGGTGGATGGAGTGGGAAGACAGGAGGCACTGGGGATAGCATGTGGCTGGGGTGAGCTAATGGGCGGTGGTACTTTCCCCAAAGTCCAGCGCACTGGGTGGGAGCAGCACTCAGCTCTAGAGATGTCTGGTGTGAGGTTCTTCTGGGCATCTGGCAGAGATCCCAGGTGGCAGCTGGCAGAGGGCCCCCAGCTTAGGGTGGACCCTGCATGGCATTGTATGCTGGTGGTCTTTTGTGGGCAGGACACCTGCAGGAGGGCTACAACTGGAGAAATGGGTGGGGAAGAGTGGCTGTTGACAGCTCCCTGGGCCCAGACAGAATTGAGTCAGAATTAGGCAAATTGCAGAGCGAGCTCAAAAGCAGAAACCCAGTTGGGGGAAAGTACTGAGCCCAGGGCTCTAAATGACTAATGCAGAAATGATGTTAAGTTTACCTCCAATCAGAGTGAAACTTTGGGCAGCCCCCGCTCCCTACACGCAGCTGCCCTCCAGGAGAAGTGAGAATTGGCCCAAGCCACAGGTGACCATGACAGGACCTTGCACTAGCTGAGAGACCCGAGGGTTTAGGAAATATGAGAAGTGAAGCAAGAGATGATTATCTTTTGACAGCCAATTCCACCAATGAAATTTAGATATTTTATCTATGCCTAAGGAATGTCTGTCTATTAAGTGTTTGTAGAAATTTCTGTCATCTGCTTGCACTTGCTGTTTTACTCTGCTACATTCTTTTCTCTCTCCATCTCCTTAAAAAAAAAAAAAAGCTACATGAAATGATTTCCTTCACGGATTTTAACAAGCCAGGACACAGTGACAGCTATTAGAAATTATAGCTGACAGGGCTGGGAGACAGCTATACAGTTTGCTGGTAACCTTGCACAAATGAGTTGTTTTGGGTGGAAAAACTGTTGCTTATTTACAACACTGAGGCAGGGTTGTTACTTTTGGACCTGAGTTTTGCCATCTTCCTTCCTGTGGGTGTTTTCACTCATCTACCTCCCTATCCACCCACCACACCCTGGGTACGAGAAAAGGTAAGAAGAAAAGACTGGGAGGATCAGAGGATATGAAAGGACTGAAGATTTTCTAATACACAGATGCTGCTGTGGGGCATCACGTGGAACTGACTCTCTTTCTCCTCAAATTTGCTGTAACAGCTTAGTCCCTTAACATTTATAATAAATCAGTTCATGACAAGAAATAGAAAGTCAGCCTCCCTTGCTGGTCTCCCTGATGGGGACTTTCCTTTGGTGGGTAGTATGAGGGGTTCTTTGAGTTAGCAGAGTCCCTCCCGTCTGAAGAAACTGAGACTCAGGGGAGTTTCCAGGCAGTGAGACCCTAGGTCCGGAAGGTACCCTGATGTGGTATCGCACATAGCTGCTTCCTCTTTCGTGGTTAAAAGCAGATGGCAGCACAGTCAACCACGGTCATCTCTGAGGCTGACTCACAGCAGGCAGGTTTTTGTTTGTTTGTTTTCTTGGCACAGGGAAATCTAAATGAGAGAAATATATTATGAGTGATGGCTCTAGAAGCTGCTTGTGGGTGGACAGTGGTGCCCTTCCTGAGTGGGGAAGGCAGGGGCATCTCTGCTGCTGTCCTTGGGCACTGCCTTTCAAGAGCACCACACTGCCCCTTGCATGCACCCACAGACAACACTGAGTGACCGACCTCCATCCTCACTGGTCTGACCTGGAGGCAGCTGACTGAACCAGCTTTTAGGAGGCACTCATGTGAGTTTGTGTTAAACAGAAATGATTGAGTTGATTGGGTTCAGGAGAGAGACAGAACTGGCATCGAAATCACCTTCCTGGCACATATGTTCTCAGTCCTCCTGGTTTTAGCTTAGGCCTCCACACCACCAGAGATTCCCTGAAGATTTTCTAATACACAGATGCTGCTGTGGGGCATCACGTGGAACTGACTCTCTTTCTCCCTAAATTTGCTGTAACGGCTTAGTTCCTTAACATTTATAATAAATCAATTCACGACAAGAAATAGAAAGTCTTCTCAGCACAAGAAATCGCTTTTTGACTCCAGGTTAGATATTACCAGATTTAATGAAAATGCATATTACCAGAATTGAGGGGGTATGAAATTTGGTAGTAGTGAAAAGGAATGACAGAAGTACACGTGGCAGTGCTTCCTAGTACCTTCCTGGGAAGAGAATGCTGACAGGGTGTGCCGTAAGCCATGAAAACTTCCATGGAAAGGGGAGGAAGCTCCCTCAGATTGCTTTGAGCTATATTTTTCCACACCAGGGTATCATTTCCAAGCTGGTGGTTGTAACTAGTGTAGTTTCTAACTTCTGGTTGTTGTTTTTTTTTTTTTCTGATTCATTTTGGATCACAGGTTCCATATTCTCACTCTTCATAGAGACATAAAAGTAGGTTGTAGAGAATGTTAACTGCATCTTTAGGTTGAGCTTTACTTGACCATGATTCTCAAGAATAAACCCACACAGCACACAGTGTAACGACTTAGCGGGGCCTCCTAGAATAGTGGGCATGTGCCAGGTGGTTCGCATGTGCTGTTTCATGTAAACCTCAAGGCAAGACAGAAATACCCCTCTCCATTCTGTAGACAAAGAACCAAAGCTTAGAGACCTTCGGTGACCTGACCATGGTTGGATCACTGTTCAGGCCCAGAAGCAGGCATGCAGCAGGTGCTGTGTGTGTTTATTCTAGTAAGTCACATTGTCTTTAAATGTGGGTAATACCATCATTTATTCAGCCTTTAGTCAGATTTTAGTCACATCTCAGCTTTTCAATTTCTTGTGCTCTTTACAGTTAGAATCTAGACTTACAGAAATACATGTCATCAGAGAATCAAACACATTTTTCTTCTAAAATAGAAGTCAAATAGGTAGGGTAGTACACAACCTAAGTGCGAAAATCCTTATGCATTTTTTGGCATTTTGCTCTTGAAGCGGCTCCACTTATTAATCTTTCTGGGCATTTCTGTCAGCAAAAGGTAAGAAGGTGATATTTTCTCTTAAGTGTGGTGGTTGAGTTTTGGATCTGCTGGCCAAGATTTAGGCCCAACTGGAGGAGAGTAGTCTTTTGGTACATATCTCAGTTATTTCGTTTTGGGGGCACAGTAGTTGGAAACAACAAGCCTGTTACTCTTTTCAGTCATGTATGAGATCGTCAAAGCCGGGTGCCCAAATCATAGATTAGGAGGTAGCAGAGCTGATCTGTTGACTTTTTTTTCATAATGTTATTCTTGCACTCTGCAATTACATCAAAAAAAGACAACTTTTTCTGGGCGCGGTGGCTCATGCCTGTAATCACAGCACTTTGGGAGGGTGAGGCGGGCGGATCCCCTGAGGTCAGGAGTTCAAGATCAGCCTGGCCAATAGGGCGCAACCCCGTCTCTACTAAAAATACAAAAAAATTAGTCAGATGTGGTGGCGCGTGCCTGTAATCCCAGCTACTCAGGAGACTGGGCAAGAGAAGCGCTTGAACCCAGGAGGCAGAAGTTGCTGTGAGCCAAGATTGCACCATTGCACTCCAGCATGGGTGACAGAGCGAGACTCCCTCTCAAGATAATAAAATAAAATAAAATAAAAAATCAAATCCTTTCTGGATTAGGCCTTTAAGGAGAGCATTCAAAGGTTTGGTCCTGTTCATAGATTTTGTTGGAATTGAGCCCATAAAAAGGATGATCATATTCATTTATTGCCAGCAGATAATAGTAGCACTGATATTTCCATCTGTTATCACTGCTTTCAAGCCATTCTAATGAAGTCTCCCACTCATCAGTTTTTTGAATGAATGATGTTTTTTGGCATTTGGAAAATTTGTCACGTGAACCCTTTTGGCTGCAGGCCTTACATTCATTTTATATAGTTCTGTGCCTAAAATGGCACCTGTAAGTATTTTTGGCAGCTAAAAAGTCATTTCTGAGAGTGAAAGGATGCTTCATGGTTTGCACCCTGGTGGGCTTTGGGCTCCTTGATTTTGCTCCTTTCCTTTCTCTTGTGGTTTGTTCGTGGTGGGCTGGCCATGCTGATTGCAGAGACACTCTCCTTAGCAAAGCTGCTGGGCACACTTGTGTTTGATTTCTGCTCCTGGAGATGTAGTCATTGACAGTGTTGAGAGTTGAGGAACGCTGAAAGGTAGAATTCCTAGTAACTCATAAAAGTTATTTTGGGGCATGGAGATAGGGTCTTTCACGTGGATTCAGTCATTTTAGTTTTCTTCTATACAGCAAAATAATGCCTACAATAAATCTCATTCCAGTTCCATGCGCATGATGTGACAGACATTCCAAAGGGTGGATCATGGATTATGATGACACAGAAAACTGCAGCTTCTAGACATTACCACAGAAAGCACACAGACTTTGGAAACCAACAGACCTGAAGTCAAATGCCGACTTTCAGCTTGCTCCTGTGTCACCTTTGCAAGTCAGTTCACCTCTCTGAGACCTTAGTTTCCTCATTTGTAAACCACCTAATTCTCAGGGTTGTTACGATGTTAAGTGAGATTTCACATGAAAAACACCTATTGGATCACAGGCATTCCATGTATGGCAGCTACTGGTTTTTGCCTTCTCATTGAGCTGGAATGAAAAAGAGTCTCTACATCATTGGTCATTAGGGAAATACCAATTAAAATCACGATGAGATACCAGTACAGTACCAGATGGCTAATATCAAAAAACAGATAATAAGTGTTAGTGACGATGTGGAGAGACTGGAGCCCTCTTAGACTGTTGGTGGGAATGTAAAGTAGTGCAGCTGCCTTGGAAAATAATTTGACAGTCTCTCAACAAGTTATGTAAGGAGTTACTGTGTGACCTGACAGTTCCACTCCAGGTCTTGGAGTAGAATGTACGTACCCATTCCACTTTTCTTGGTGTGTACCCAAGAAATTAAGACATCTGTCCATGCAAGGACTGTATACAAATGGATATAGCAGCATTATTGATAGCAGCCAAAATGCAGTATCAACCCAGATGTCCATGAGCTGGTGAATGGATAAACAAAATGTGGTGCCTTCATAGAATGGAATATTGTTCAACACTAGAAAGGAATGAATTGCTGATATATGCAGCAACATACAATCCAGACATAAGAGACTGTAAGTTGTATGATTTTCTTTAATTGAACCGTATAGCAAAGGCAAGACTATGGATAAAGATAGAAAGCAGATCAGTATTGCCTGGGGGCTGGGGTAGGAGTTGGAATTGACTACAGAACAACATGAGGGAACTCTCTGAAGTGAAGGAAAGGTTCTGAAGCTGGATTGGGGTGGTGGAGGCACAGCTGTATACATTTCCTAAAACTCATCAAACTATATCTTGAAAATGAGTGATTTTATAGTGTATAAACTAAAGCTAAGTAAATTGAGCTAGAACTTGGATCACCTGATCCAAGTATCATAAAATGTGATTTATATTGATAATTATGTTTTAAAAGATAGCATAGTTTTCAGAATGCTTGTGTTCAGCGGACATGAGTAGGAGCTCCTGGGTGCACATGTGTGTTGGGTCTTGCAGTGAATCCAGTCCTTTGCACTCAATGAGGACTCTTTTTTTTTTTTTTTTTTGAGACGGAATGTCGCTCTGTCACCCAGGCCAGAGTACAGTGGCCCCATCTCAGCTTACTGCAACCTCCGCCTCCCAGTTTCAAGCGATTCTCCTGCCTCAGCCTCCCAAGTAGCTGAGACTACAGGCAAGCACCACCAGGCCCGGCTAATTTTTTGTATTTCTAGTAGAGAACGGGGTTTCACTGTGTTAGCCAGGATGGTCTCAATCTCCTGACCTTGTGATCTGCCAGTCTTGGCCTCCCAAAGTGTTGGGATTACAGGCATAAGCCACTGCGTCCAGCCCATTGAGGACTCTTATGTGTCCCTTGTCTCTTGCCACAACAGCCTCTATCATCAGAATTGAAGGCTTCAGTAGAGAGATATTTTAAAAAGAAATCACACCATCCAAATATAACATTGTGAATTTAGGCTTATGCTGTTACATTCTTTCTTCTATGAATATGTTTATTTTTACATTGTTGAAATTAAATATATATAATGTGTTTAAATTAACTATATGAAATAAACATTTCCCATGATAAACTTTCTATGAATACAGCTTTAATTGCCGACTCTGTATTTGTTTGAGTACACCCTTTCTAGCCTTGTATATTGTTTCACAAACTTTATCTGTTAATTTTTATTTCATTCCTAGCTGGAGAATGTTCTTTCTTGTGAACAGTTATATTTTCTTATTTTAAATATTTTTCTTTTCTTTTCTTTTTTTTTTTTTTTGAGACAGAGCTTGCTCTGTTGCCTGGGCCGGAGTGCAGTGGTGCGATCTCAGCTCACTACAACCTCCGCTTCCCAGGTTCAAGTGATTTTTCCTGCCTCAGCCTCCCGAGCAGCTGGGATTACAGGCATGTGCCACCATGCCCAGCTAATTTTTGTATTTTTAGTACAGATGAGGTTTTACCATGTTGGCCAGGCTGGTTTAAATGTCTTTTTGTATCCAGTTTTCACTTCTTTTTTGGGTACTAAGTGGTCTGCATTTTAAAGTAAAATTTAATAGAGATTTAAAAATAAAATGCACAAGTTCTGTACAGAAAACTTGGAGACTGACTAACAGAATGTATAGTGGAAAACAATCATCTCTAGCACCAAGTAAAACATAATTCGTTGTCAGTATTTTGGTACATGGCTTTCCATATTATTTTCTGTTTCCTATAATGTATAACAAAAAATAGAATTCTAGATATACTACTTTATTGATCTTTTTTTCTCAGCAAAATATTCCTAATTATGTTTGTCTACATTCTGATAGTAAATACCTACAAATACATCTTTTGGATGTCTTATAATTTTGTTAGCAAAACCCATTTTGAAAATGTTGGTTATTTCTAGTTTTTTAAATAACATTTGTTCTCAGTTGTTTAAACTTGCTGAAATTATGTACATTTTAAAGATTTTTTATATATATTGAAAAATTGTCTTCTTGAGACATTTTATTTTCCCAACAGAATTATGTGATTTTGTTTTTTTCCCTCATGCCCTTGTCTACAAAGCGTACTATGGGATTTTTTTATTACCAATTTGATGGGTTAAAAACCATACTATTGTGATTTATATTTGGTTATTAATGAATATTGGCTGTTAAAATAGGTTTATTGGCCTTTTGTGTTTCTTTGAAAAATTCCCATATCACTTTTATTTTTTTTCCTGTTGGAATTTTTCTTTTCTTACTGAATCATGTAAAGTCTTTATTGTTTAAAGATAACAGCCCTATTATATTTGGATAGTTTCCTTTGCTTCTACCTTTTTAGTTTGGTTACTGATTAATTTTCATCTGCTGAGGATGAGGCTTTTTACCTACTGGAGTGAGGGGCCATGAGGAGGTCTCCTCCCCTGTCCTTCTGTTGAACACAAAAGCAGGTAAAGCAGACCAGCTGTTCAGAGTCTAGGAGAGTTGACAGAATTTCCCCCGGGATCTGTGGTTGGGATTCGTTTAAGGTTTACAGCCTGCATCCTCGGAATCTCCACGATAATGCCTCATCTCTGATTGTTATTTGCTGGCCGTGTATGAATTTCAGGTGTGGTTTCTTCTATAGGACAGGGGATCTTTTATTTCTGTTATTTTCTTAAGAGTCTATCTGCTTTCTTCCCTCTAAGAAATGGTGCTTGTGAGAAACCTCTTACTCTCATCTCTAAAAAATCAAGTTTTCTTGGAGATAAGACATTCCTGAGAAACAGAATGTCCATAAACCTGGGGATTAAGTAATTAGCATTAAGGGAACTGATTGAAATTCCAGTACAGGAATTTAAAGCGTGGTCGGTCCTATTTATTAATTGAAATTCAGAGACCTTGAGATAATTGCCTGTCATTCCCTGCATAGATTTTTCTCTGTGCATTGAGCAGGCTACCCCCTGCCCTCTGCTTCTGTCCCTGGTCCTGAGCATCAAGCCTGCCAGCACCCGCGAGGCTCCCTTTGTTCTCAGCCTGTGCGGAGTGTAACGAGCCCACTCTAATTGGGCTTGAGCTGAAAGCAGCTGGGATCTCATTGCCTGTGTGTCAAGTTCAGCTTTTGATGAATGCAAAAGCAGTGCAAGGCACAGCAGGGGGCCCCTCCCTTTTGAAAAAGACGGAATCCTTGGGCTGATCTTCCTTGGGGCCATCCCACCATCCTGAAGCAAATCCTGGACTTCTGGCCCGGGACAGACTGTTGACCAAAGCTGTTGCCGCGATAAGTAGCATAAGGATCCTTACTTTCCAGAGGTCAGTGAAACGAGTCCTGTCAGTGAGCTGCTGGTTTGCAAGTTTGTCTGCTATTTATCTAAAGATCTCACCTTATCCCCTGAACTTAACAAAAGCAGAACAGGTGGAATTTAGGTAAAATCCATGTTGTTTTGGATCCTTGACCCTGCTCTCCACTCCCTCATGTCCCAGAGTCATAAGCTTCAGTTCCTACCAAGTCAGCTGTGCCTGCCTATGGTGTGGCTCTGTTTTAGCCTGGGATAGAAAAGGGAGAAGCACTCATCATCAGTGGTGTCCTGCGTCCTTCCTCACTCAGTGCACAGGGAGGAGTCATTTATGTCACTATGAGGATTACTAGTAGAGATCAGCAAGGGTTTATTCTCTGGGGCTTATTTAGATCCTGCCTAAATAGGGATAACTATATTTGGGATGGCTGAACTACATCTATAGATACCCTAGTCCTTGAACCACAGGCGTCCAGAGTCCATCCTGAGCAGAGACGTCTTTCAGGCCTCTCCAGTGTGAAACGTAGATGCCTTCAAGGGAGTTGCTCCTGAAGGTTTCCTCGTGAGCCCACACCCTCTGCTGTGTTCATAGTTTGTAAGTTGTATGTTACTGTTTTCATGAGCTCTTCAAGAAGCATGTGGCTCTATGTATTGTCTCTGCTGTGCACATGGAGGGAATATCCCACAGGCACTCATGCAGGGCTGCTGTTTTCCCAGAGCCCAGGACAGCTTCCTGAACACTGAGGATGCCTGCTAGGTAACAGAAAGCAGTCGACCTCTCCTCACACACACAATTTCTGTTTCCAGAGATGGTTGATCCTTAAGAAATCATGGTGAAGTATCTTCGCAAAATGGGTAGACTGATTTTTCCAGAGTGGGTATAAAACCTGGAAATTCACTTTTTCCCCCGTTAGTTTCCATACATTTTAAGGTTTTTTTTTTTAGAGAGGTTTGTTCCTTTTAGGGAGATTTTGGAACACTAAATACTGTACACATGTAAGGCATTACATATTTAGAACCTTTGTTCTCAAGAGGTTTGGAAGCATTGCTTCTGTTTAGATGATAGAGGACCATGTAAGATGAGCCTTGGAAGTTGTTTGTTCCAGAGAAGACACAGGGACAGAGGTGCTACCTGGTGTGGGATGAGGAAACGATGCCCTAGTCTGGCCAGGCATTTCGATGCATTCAATCTCAGTTTCTTCATAAAGCAGGGAAGAGAGTCCATACTCTTACAAATGAGGAGACTGAGACCCAGACTGGCTGGCGGCGTGGCTGGCAGGTTGCAGTCAGGTTCAGAACCCAGAGCTCTGGTTCTTTGGCTCCTCCTTTCCCTGTGGGTTCCCCTTTGCCCGTTGACTCTGGTGCTTCCGTGTGACCCAACACGGGGCCTTCTTTCTGCCTCCTCCCACTTGCTTGTGAGGCCATATCTGCGTGCCTGCTGGTGGTTGGGAGTACTCTGAAGATACCTGTTACTTGTCCCTGGCAAACTCCCCTTTGACCACAGCTCCAGCTATCTGGCTTTGTCCTGAGTCCTGATGCTGATGCTGGATTTGGAGTTTGGACTTGGTAGGCGGAGACTGCCTTTCTCATCAGACTTCGACTTGGCAGCACCTGTCTCAACCGTGGGCTCCTCGGGCAGGCGTGTGCCTCTCTACCTCCTGGTCTCCATTCCCATCACAAGGCTGCGTCCTCCTGAATTGGACAGGCTGACTCTGACACCTGGTGTTCAGTTAGCAAGCATTTGTTGAAGGAAAGGCTCAACTACAACTTATCAGGACTTCTGAGTCCTCATTTTGGCATTTTTCAGTTGAGTAATGAGACCTGTGACTTTGCGTTCTTCATATTATCTGACCGTCAAATGGAATCATGCCATGCATTAACTGTAGTGAGACAGTGTATGTCTGTATTATTACGATGTTGGTATTCCTCAGGAGAAAGCTGCTACAAAAGTCCAGCTACCAAAAACAGGGAAGCAGTTTCCAGGATATTAGCAAATTTCAAACACAATAATTTCAACAGCAACAAAATGGAACTATAGCTTAATGCAAGGTAACTCTGTTTAAAGGTACTTTATGTTTCAAGAAATGTAGCCTTAATATTTTCTTAAGAACAGTTTTTGTAAAGGAACAAACTGGGGTTAAATTTTTCAAAATGTTTTATTTGTGTAGCTTAGTGAGAGGTGATAAAAGGTTATTAGCAAGTAACTGAGCAAGAGTAACCAACAAGGAGGCAGCTGTGAAGTTAGGGAATATCCTAGAAAAACGTGGGAAGAAGAGTAGGATGGAAATGGTGCCCTTCACCCGGAAGGGCCCCCAGAAGAGTGCGTGTCTGTGCGAGTCTCCTGTGAGCACTGACCTCACAGGCATCTACCCTGCTTAGTTGTCCCTGTGGTCCCTGGCCTAAAGGGGACCTGTGTGATCATGTCACAATAGTCTTTTATAAATGTTTTCAGTCTGAGAAGTGATTTTAAAAAATACTTTCTACTTTATTATCTGAATATGAAAAAACATTTCAAAAGTCAAACTATGTAAAAGATATACTCAGATGAATTTGGCTCTTGTCCCTGTCTTTTCCACTCCACTCACCCCCCAGAGGTAAGCATTTTCATTAGTTTTTACAGAGACAGATCTCTAAATTTAAAACATTTTGTTTAAGAAATGAGCATTGCAATCTGGGCCATATATTGCATGGTCTTCAGTAGGTCTGAAGAACAAAGAGAAGTTTGGAAGTTTTATAAAAAGGAGAAATGTAAGGGAGTGTTTTGAAAGAGAGTTGTTCATTGGCACTAAGTAAAGTTTTGGGGAGCTGGCAAGCCCTCATTGGTGTGTGATGGGGCTGGGCAAGCTAGTCTGAGAGTCAGGGCAGGCAGTTTCAGCAGCCAGGCTTGCCGGGAATGACTTTTTGGAGCAGTGCTATGTGCCCTGAGTACTTTGCCCCTCTGGCCTTGACTCTGTTAGTTGGGTATGACAAGAATGACCCAGTTCTTGTGATCAGTTTTCACACTATCCTTCCTGTGATTTTTTTTGAAAAAACATTTATTGGTATATAATAATTGTACATATTTATGGGATACATGTGATGTTTTGATGTGTGCAAACTATGATACTTTTTGTATAAAGCAGGCCAAATGTACACGTTTCCTTTTGCATCAAGGATGGCATACTGGACGTATGTTTTTGTTTTTGCATATGCTTTTTCACTAACACCATATCTTGGGGATCATCTCACACTGGTTCTCAGAGGCCTTTGTTCTTGCTGGAGGTGGGCAGAGTGGGTTCCTCAGGAGAGCTCTCTTGAGTGCAGAAGACACTGTGCTGGGGGCTATTTTGCTACCACAAAGAAGTTGTGTGACCCAGAAGAAGACACCCACCAAGGGCTCTGGTGCCTTAATTTGTAAAGTGGTATTCCTCATATTGCTGTATCCCAGAGACAGTGTGCATTCGGATGTGTGGCATTATTTTGTCTGGTTGGAAGAAAAAGTCCTTTCTGAAATGCAGTGCATTAGTGATGGAGGTGTGCTGCCAGAGTATCAAGTGACTGCTTCGGATCTGGAAACGCTTTAGACCAAGAGGAATTGCAGAAAAGGCCACTGCAGAGGCCAGAGCCTGTCCTTGTTTCCAGTGCCAGCCTGTGCGCCCGGCTCTCGCTGCGTGGCTGTGGCTCTGAGGAGAAGCCGTGGAGCAGCCAGGCCCCAGGCGGGGACGGGTCTTCAGGCTTGAGTTCTGATGTTCCCTGGCCTCACTTGGTTGCGTGGAACTTAAGTGTCAGGTTCCAGAAACGTTTGACTGTCGGTGGCGGTGATGGAGAATAAAGGAGACCCGTTTAAAGTGACACATGGAAGGCAGGCCTGGTTTCTCCGTTTATCACAGAAGACTCTAGTGAAATGAATTATAATTTGGGGCAGAGACCTGAAATTACTCTTCCTTGCCAAAATAAATTGATTTCATCAGCTGTCTGAGCTTCATTTCTTAAACTGGACAGGAACTAACCTAGTCTAAATAAAACTCATTTTCTGTTAATAAAACTAGGTCACTCCAGGCTGCCAGAGTATGCTTCTGAGTGTCTTAAAGCACATTCTCCAAAATTCAGGGGTTCACGTCATTTTCATAACCCATCAAATGTCGCCAGCATGACGATGGCACTCACCTCTCCCATGGCATGCCACTGTAGGTGTGGGGCATGTCTCTAACTCCATTCCAGCTGCAGGGCAATTATGGCAGGAGGGCATTGCTGTACACCTGCTGGGGCTGCGGACAGGCTAAGAGGGAGCTGATCCAGCCACCCTCCCACCGGGGGAGGGGCTTTGGGCAGGACGGCCCTGCCTTGCCCAAAGAAAGCTTTGTTTGCTGTGCCTTTGCCAGTGTTCCTGCTGCTGGGAGTTTTGCACCATAATGTTTTGAAGGTTTTATTTACACATGGGGGCCAATAAACTAGATCATGGAGGTAGGAAGTTGTGAATTTAAAACAAAAATGACAGCACGAATGTAATAATTTTAGAAAAGCCTTGTTCAGATAGGAAGAGCATCTCTGCATAGAGAGTTCCCTGAGCAGTGGGGATGCTGGCCTGCCTCACTTGCTGGAGGTTTGTGAGAGCCTCCAGGTGGCATCTGGCCCCTGCTCTGATGCCTGTGCACACTCACCTGCCCTGCCCTGCCCTGCCCTGTGGGCCTGGGCCCTGCCTCCAGGATGTTAGGAGCTGGACTTACCTGGAAGGCCCAGGAGAGGCTCCCATTGTCTTTCCTTGTTCCTCCTTTCTCTTCCTGCACGTGAGAGGGCAAGGAGTGAACCATGACTCATAGCATCTGGCAGACGTAGGTCAGAGTGCGGCTTTAGCATATTCTGAAATATACAGCTCTGGAAATGCTGAATCTATTGGAGATGTCTTTCTAAAACAGAAATTGGGGGGCAGTGGCAATCTTTGCAGTGCTTTATTTCTAGCATTCTTGTGTAATCTGAAGTATCATACCGAGTACATTTTAAACAGTGGATTGTCTTTAATTTACCTTTTTAATAAAATGCTGACACTCAGTGTATATAGAGATATGAAAGCCTACGAAAAAATAGAAAAACAGATGTTTTAAAGAAATAGAAAGTCATGAGAAAGGGGGTGGCTCTCCCTGTAATGCATTGTCTGCCCCGACATCCCAGCTTTTCATGGGTTAAGCTATATCCTCTCATCCTTCTTTGCTGCCTTTGTGAGAGCTACTCAGCAACATACAGATTCCTGAGTGCTGATAAACTTTTTCTTGCTTCTGTTTGCAGTGCACGGAAGCCAAAAAGCATTGCTGGTATTTTGAAGGACTCTATCCAACCTATTATATGTAAGTATTTGCACCTTTCTGTGGTTTCATTCTGTGGCTGTACCTTTCTCTGGGAATTGTCTTGCTAAAGGTTGGGTGTGGGATGGGGAAAGCCCGACGTGGCCCAGCCTCTGCTGCGGTGCCAGGCCTGCCTCGCTGGGGGATTAGCAGGTGACCTCACCATGGTGTACGGCCCACTCAGACCAGTTGCACTGAGGACAGCCTGAAATCCTGTGCCGTGTTCTGTGATGCAGGTGAGCCCACTTGTGAGTGTTTAAAGGGGGCGAGATGTCTGTGGAAGGCAAATATTATATTGGCGTGTACACATTTTCTTAGGCAAAGAGAGCAAGAATCATAGGAGCAGCCTTACGACCTTGAACAGGACAAGAAACAGTCCTCAGCGGAGCCACTGTGACAGTGTGTGTGTGTCTGTGCGTGTGTGTAGGAAATCACAATGATCGCCTGTCTCTGAGGCCTCCTCCCCAGAGAGCTGTCATCACAGCCTCTTGTGGCTCTTGGCTCAGAGTGGGTTATAATCCTTTCGGTGCCCCCTCGGTGTCTGCCAGTCTTTCTGTAATGAGGGCATTGCTGCATTTTCTTCGTGCGGTTTTTGTATGTTTGTAATATGTGCTGTGGTAACCACCAGCCCTGTGGAGCCACCTGCCTTGGTGACCATATTAACCCTCCAGGTTATCAGTCACTGTTTTTGATTCTGTTTTGAAGTTTCTTAGGTATTGAGTGGAATGCCCTAACCAAAATTTCCCAAAAGCTCTATTATTTTTAGTATTGAATTTTGTAAAACCTGAGATTCTTCAGGCATATATATTGTAGTCTAGCAGAAGTACTATATATTCTAGCATATAGGGTAATTGGATAGGAGATATAGAATAGGAAAAAGGGTTATTTTTTAATCTGCCAAAACATACATTTTTCTTACCTGTCATTATTATTATTATTTGAGATGGAGTCCTACTCTGTCACCAGGCTGGAGTGCAGTGGCACAATCTCGGCTCACTGCAGCCCCTGCCTCTTTGAGTTCAAGCGATTCTCATGCCTCAACCTCCCTAGTAGCTTAGATTACAGGCATGTGCCACCATGCCCAGCTAATTTTTCTTTTTTTTTAGTAGAGATGGGGTTTCACCCTGTTGGCCAGGCTGGTCTTGAACTCCTGTCCTCAAGCAGTCTGCCCGCCTTGGCCTCCCAAAGTGCTGGGATTAGAGGTGTGAGCCACCTCGCTCAGCCTCTTACCTGTCATTCTTGAGGAGCCCAGTGTATGAGGGAAGGGCTGTGTATCTGTGAGTGGGGGGTGAAGCACAAGGAAGCTGGCCATGTTCCTCATCTTGGTTTCATACTGACAAGCAGGAATCAATGTGCCCTATGGCGTGGGGGCCCTGGAAGGAAGCCTCTGCAGCTGCAGAAAGACAGACCCCACTTGGAAAATAAAGCAGCAGCGTAAGGACTTGGGCTGTAATTACACAGTTGTCAGGTTGAAGAGAAGTGGTTGTGGGATAACAGGAAGAGAAAATATTTTGGTTCTTCTCAGCGTAATGAATTTTCATCAGTATGGTTTATTTCCTTGTTCAGCTTCTTGCGCAAATGTGGACCTTTCGCCTCCTCCTGTGTGCTCTTCCTTAAAAACCTGTTTCTCCAATTGTTTTATAGGTCAGCTTTGTCAGAGCTTGGGCATCAGAGGTCACTGCTGTTCTTGTATTGACTTGTTCATTTGTTCTTTATTCATTCACTTGTTCCCTGCATATTTTGAAAGTGTTTTGCATTGCATTGAACTGGAGACAGGGAATACAAAGACAAGCCCTGCTTTTGTCACTCAGGCCTGTGGCCCAGTTTCCTTTCATGCTTTTCTCTTCCCATGGTGGGGAGAAGGATCCAGAGCTCCCTAGGTGCACTGTCCAGAAAAATGGAAAAGTGAAGTCACCATGAGAACATGAAGCTCAGTGTGAGAATAACAGCAGGTAACAGTTATTAAGTACTTACTCCAGGCCCTGGCATTGCCCTGTGCCCTGTACGTGAATTAAGGTCTTCTGATCTCATGATACCAGGAAACCCCAGCCCCACCCACTAGTCTTCTCTGTTCGGCCTCTGGTCTTTCTGTTTCTCCCCTCTCTTCCCAGTGTCCTCACCCAAATCCAGATCTGCGAATGTCCCTCTGAACCCTTGCTGAAACTTTCTAACTAGTCTCCTTTCAACCTCTTCTCCCATCCAGTTCTCATGTCTTTCTAAATTTCCATGTCACTTTCTTGCTTAAAACCATCAGGAACAATGTCCTTTTAACAGTAGACTTTCAAGAGAGTGTCTGGCTTTATCTTCCTTCTTTATTGTGAGTCTCGTGAGGGCAACAAGTTACAAATACTTGGCTTCCCAACAAGGTGTAGGATAGTGCCCGGCACATAGCGGCCATCCTCGATTTTGAGCGGATGCATTTCCTTGCAGTTCCCACCATGCAGTCAGCAGCGCCAACCCACGTAGGGGACCTTTGATCATTCTCCAGTTCTCTGAGCCTCTTCTGACTCAGTTCCCTGTCTCCATAAGAGTTTGTTCCTCCCCTGCTGTTTTGGCTGGTGAGAGAGTGCTGACAACACCAGCAAACTGCACCACGCGGCGAGTTCTTCAGGATGGGGCCATGGCCTGTGCGTTCCGTAACCCTGCTGCGTGGCCCAGTGCGTGGTACCTGATGTTTGTCATCATGTTCGTGCAGAGTTCACATATTTGCTCTGTTACTTTTTTATTTAATTGAAGTGAAATTCAAAGAACAGAATTAACCATTTTAAGGTGACACGTGCAGTAGCATGGAGCACTTTCCCCACGTGATGCGGTCCTCACCTCTGTCTAGTACCAGTCTTCCCATCCCTCCACTCTGTTTACCAGCTCTGTGACCTTATCAGCTGCTTCCTCTATGAGATGTGATTGCGAATTCTGACCCTCCAGGTTTGAGGCACAGGGCTTGCACATGACCAGTGCAGAAGTCCTATAAGAACATAACCTACCCAAGGCCAGCTCACCTCTGTGTTACATATGCTCATGAGATGAGTGCTACAGACTCAGTGTGCCACTTCCATGCACATGTGAGGGACCACAGTGTCTTGACACAGGTGAACTCAGTGTGGTGTCAAGGAGAAAGTTGTTTTTTTTGGGGCCAGCCAGCATATATGGGGTGGCTTGTCCAATATCCTAACCGGTCCAGATATTTAATACTCAAAAACTGTCTTCTCCAAAGCTGTCTTCTCTGCTGTCCATCAAGTTGGGGTCATGAAGCATTTTTCTTAAAGGGGAATGAATAGAAATTGCTTAGCTGTATTCTACTCCTTCCAAGCTTGTCTCGCTCAAGGAGAGGTCTGCTACAGGCAAGAGACGGTAGCTACACCCCCACTGGAAGTGCTTGACCTGCAGGAGGCACAGCTGCCCTAGAGTTAACCTTGAGGGCTACATTATTGTTGATCTCTGAAGCCCACTGTGGTTTCTGCTGCCTTGGTGCAGAAGGCAGTACAGGTACAGGAGACTCACATCTAGCCCAGGCTTGCCCTGCTGCCGGGGGCCTCGGCCAAGGGGGATGCAGGGAGGCAGGCAGGCTGCCATTGCACACTGCTGCCAGCCTGGCCTCTGAACACATGGCTGGTGTGCAGGGTGCTGTCCTGGGGATGGTGATGGCTGCACTTTCATCCACAGGTGTCTGTGGAGGGCCCACGACGTGTCAGTTGTGTTGCGTTGTGGTGTGCAGGACAGGGAAGGTACCTGTGCCTCAGGCAGCAGTGGTATAGTTATGTGAGTGTGACTAGTCATTTCTGAAGCATCTTCAACATTACATTAAAAAAAACTTAAATTAGGCCGGGCACGGTGGCTCATGCCTGTAATCCCAGCACTCTGGGAGGCCGAGTTGGGCTGATCTCCTGAGCTCAGGAGTTCGAGACCACCCTGGGCAACATGGTGAAACCCTGTCTCTACTAAAATCCCCCCCCACCAAAATATTAACTGGGCATGGTAGCACAAGCCTGTAGTCCCAGCTACTCAGGAGGCTGAGGCGTGAGAATCGCTTGAGCCCCAGAGGCAGAGGTTGCAGTGAACCACACCACTGTACTCCAGCTTGGGCTACAGAGTGAGACTCCATCTCAAAACAAAACAAAACAAACAAACAAACAAACAAAACCTTAAATTATAACAGATCTCATCTAAAAAGTACATTTCCAGTATTTTCTATGTTTCATTTCATCTGGGTAAAGTGCTAAGATTCTCCGAAATAGATACTCCTTACAAATATGTTTACTCAAGGTGACATCCTGTTTTGTTAGAGGTTGTTTTTTTTCCTTCCCCTGCAGAAAATATATATTTTAAACAACATCTCTGTTTTGTGAGTGTAACTCACCATGCAGAATGCATTGAGGAGGGAACATCTAGGTTGCAAACTTGTTTTAGAGATTTTATTCCTATATTTGATAATCTGATTTCATTTTGTCTCACCGGAAATCCCAGGTGGCAGCCGCCTTCTCCCTACTTTGCCTGTCCCTGCATTTCATTCCAGTGTGCCAGTTAGTAAGCTAACAGAGACTGATCTCTTTTAATGAAATGTAGGTTTGCCACTGCAGCTACCTAGACATAAAAAATGTTCTGATTTCTCTCATCTCATCTATTCTGATTTCTTTGTGCTAAATGATCTCTCTCTTTTTACCCTATCCCTGCATCAAGGTTTGTTTCATTTCCTTAATTTGATATTTTCCATTTTGGTCTGGTTTTGAAGAAAAAGACCCTTCGGGATCTGAACAGAAAAGCAACACATTCCTGTTCCCTCCAATAATGTTTCCCCCTTTACTTCCCTTCACTACCTGCCTTTCCTGTTGCAAGCTGCCCTTCCAAGAGCTCTGAATTAAAATGTGCCTTTCTGTGCTTTGGTTCAGGGCTTACTAGGTGTCTCCTCTTAGTAATGTGGTTTAAAAACAGCAAGTGGCTGTGTGGCCTCAGCAGCTCCCACCCCTTGGCTTGCATTCTATCCTCAAGACGAGCTTCTGCTCGGGCCTTGCTCCCTCAGCTCCTTTGCCAGCACGGCCTGAAACAGGGGCCACCGTGTGAGCTTCCTGGAGCCCAGAGATGAGAAGATAAAGGTGGGAACTGACCGAGGAGCATGTCCTGCAGGATCCAAAGCAGCAAACAGCACACTTCCCTCTCAGTCCAGAAAAGTGCTGCTGACTAAGGTGACATTTGTCAGAGAAGAGCCTAGATGCAGGTCCACGTCCGGGAGCTCAGTCTGATGTCCAGGTGTCTGCGGGCAGCACTGAATCCTCCTCATCAGGTGACAGGGAGCTCCTGCCTGTCACAGAGTCTGTGCCTGCTGCTTCTGTGGCGCAGAGGGGAAGTGGAGTGGCTTGGGAGGAGGTAGCTCCAGGTGCTATTCAGCCTACGGCTTCAGTTCTCTTTAAAAAGGTGTGGTTGTGGTGCCTGCTGCACTGGGTTGCTGTGCAGTATGAATACTGCTGTGCATGTGAGATACAGAGTAAGGACTCAGTCACTATTTGGGATGCCTGTATTCTCTCTGATATTTGCAGTTTCGTTTGGCAGATTTTAACACTGAGCTTGGAGAAGATCGGGGGTTCTGTGTCCAGAGGTGGCTGATGGGTCCCCTGATTTTACCTGGGGACCTCTGCCCCAGGGGACAAACTCACCTCGTTGCTGGGCATGCTGTTGGTGACACTCTGGGAGGCAGCCCGTCCCAGCCTGTCTTCGATATCTGCCAGTGGTTACCTGGGCCTTCCTCGGTGCCTGAGTTGACACCACCACCCCTTTGTGGGTAGTGGGAGGCCTCTTGGGTCAGGAGCAGTGACTATAAGAAACGTCACCCTCTCCACTGAGATTTCCAGCCCAGGTGCTCCTCAGCCCCCCAGAGGCCACCTGGCTCACAGCCACCACCCCTAAGAGGACTTGGTGCACAGAAGAGCAGAGAGAGGGCGGTGGCTTGGGAGGCAGCAGCAGGCTGGAGGTGACAGGGCGTGCCTGTATGCCAGGGTGTGGACAGGGACCTCGGGAGGCTCCTCCACAGCTGACAGAGGTGCAAGTATGTCACACAGGGTCCAGGGCTTATCCAGCAGGAGGCAGAGCCCATTCCAGCAGCACTGCACAGCCGCAGCTCACCACAAGGACAGCTGAGACCTGCCCACTTCTTTGCATCCGCCTTTGCAGCAGGACAGAGCAGAGGACGGCCCGAGTTGTCCCAAACTAGCTGAGACACAGAGTCTGCCAGATACACAGCCTGGGAATGCAATGGCTGACATTTGTGGAGTGCTTGCCTAAGCACACTACGGTGTCATCTCCAGAGAGCTGGGGATGAGGGTCCCTCTCTGCAGCGCATACCCCTCGTTGGTGCATGGGTACCATGCTCCTTCACGGCAGTTGCTGAAATAAAACATCTGTATGTCTCCTCCCTAGACTGGGAGCCTGTCTTGCTGATTTTTATACCTTCTGTGCTAACACAGGTCCTGGCCCATAGAAGGTCCTCAGTATACCTTTAGGAATGGAGACAAATGGTGGCCTAAGGAGGGTTGGAGACAGAAGGAGTGATTCTGAAAGCAGTCTTTGGGGATGGAAAATATTTAAGGGACTGGAATTCAAGAGATCATCTTTAGACCAGCTGTGCCATCAGGTTGCTGTGTGATCTTGGGCAAATGTCCAACCTCTCTGGGCCCCCGTTTCCTGTGTTAGGTCACCTTCAAGGTCTCATCCTGCTTATTCCACAGCACTCTGGCTGGCTGCTCGGAATAATTTATAGCTTAGAGAATAAAAGATGAATGGCTGAGCAGGCATGTGTCTTGTAGCAGAGACAAGTGACAAATGGGAGATGGATTTTAGCTCATGAAGGGCCCAGCCTGCCTGCCAAGTACAAAGCGACCACCTCATGTCTCCTTCCAAGCCAGTGAGTCTTCTTTCTTCTGCAGGTCTTGGTACTGACATGATGGTGTGAGAAAGGGCGCTGCTTCCAGTCAGGCACTGGGGTGGATCTGGGAGCCTGGCCTCACTGGACCAGATCTCGTGGCTCCTTAGACATATCAGGTGCTTTCTGACAGTTACCCGGACTTCAGACGATGACTGGTTCATGTGACTTTAATAAGCCAGAGAGAGCTGACGATTTAGATGTGCACATTTCTTGTTACTATATATTGAAATGAATCTCTGTCCCCCAGAAAATTGAGGATGGGTTAGAAATGGTTGAGTATTCTTGACTGGACACCAATGATTTAAAAGTGAAAATAGCCTTGTGGCCCTTTGAAAAGGTGGGAGAAGGAAAAGATTTGACTCCGAAGTTTTACTTTACTTACCTCCATTCTCATAGAATGCCGGGAAACCCTAAGACCATCCTCATCTAGTTTTACCGACGTGGCAGCTGACACCAGGAGATGCGGTCTCCCTGGGCCTGCAGCATCTTTAGAGGTCTTTTGCGTGACTGGGTCACATCTCTGGCTGCCACATGGATGGAGCAGAGCTTCAGGGTATTTGGGTTCGGGGTGTTCTGTTTGCTCACTTATTTTAGTTTTTTGTTCAGATCTAAGTACCATTGAAGGAAAGAATGTGGGGAAGCTTCTCAGAGAAGTCAACTCCACTGAGACGATAGGGAATTTACATACCGCCAAGCTCAAAGGAGAGGGAAAAAATGGACGGTTGCATGTTGTCAAACGGCTGGATAAAGGGAAGATAGGATCCATGAAACAGAATTAAGGAATATTATCATCAGTGTCATGCCTTACTGAGTACCTGTAATTTCCAGAGTGCTACTAAAGTGGGAGGGAGCTGGTGTGTAGGGATGATGGGAAGTTAGGGATGAGGGAGGCAGGACCTGTCCTGGAGGAGCCCAGGGTCCAGGGCTTATCCAGCAGGAGGAAGAGCCCATTCGATTTTGACCAGGCTGCTTTCAGGCCCTATTCCCAAGTCTGCTATTGGAGTGTGAAGCTTCTTTTAAAGTGCTTACATTACCCTGTGTTGTTGGCTGCCTCTGGGTTCATTTCTCTGCTGTGAATAATTAATGCTGTGAGTGGATGAAGTGCTGTTCACAAGTGTCAAATCGAGATCCAGAGACAAGGTTGGCAGAGCCAGCACCGCTGGGCTGCTTTACCTTCCTGCTAGGAGCGCAGGTGCCAGAGTCAGTCCCAGGCTCCCTGGACACAAGGTCACCTCTGACCAGCAGGCGCCCTTTATGGCTCTGCAAGCAGACGCTGAGCCTGATGGGGAGGTCCCTCTGTGCAGAAGTCAGCTGGACTCCTTTGCTGAGCTCTCCTCCCACAGCACTGGGGCCTTCCAGGATGCATGGAAGAGGGCAGTGGGGGTGGGGGCACTTCCCTGGCTGAGTGCTCCATATGCCTGCTGCAGACTCTCACTGTTCTGCCATCAGGAGATGGAGCACAGCTTTCGGGTTGCAACCTGGAGGGGGCAGATATTCAAGAGCAGAATTTCTTTTCTCTCAGTTCTTGGATTTATCAATGAAGATTCGTAGTGTAAGTTGAAGACACCTTCTCTGTAACAGGGAGAAATTTTCGCTGGCGATCTTCTGCTTAAGCGCTTTAGACCCCTAAAATGTGACCTTGATTTCTCTCTCTTTTTTTTTTTTTTGGAAATGGAGTCTCACTCTTACCCAGGCTGGAGTACAGTGGCACGATCTCGGCTCACTGCAACCTCCGCCTTCCAGGTTCAAGTGATTCTCCTGCCTCAGCCTCTTGGGTAGCTGGGATTACAGGCACGTACCATGACGCTTGGCTAATTTTTGTATTTTTAGTAGAGACAGGGCTTCACCATGTTGGCCAGGCTGGTCTCGAACTCCTGACCTCAAGTGATCCGCCTGCCTTGGCTTCCCAAAGTGCTGCGATTACAGGTGTGAGCCACTGCGCCCAGCTGAACTTGATTCCTTTTAACTATACATTGTGAGTATGCTTCTAAATCAGTGTACAAAGCCCCTCATTCTTTTTGATAGTAGCAGAATATTTCCTGGGGATGCCTCCTCATTCATTTATACAGGTAGTGCCTATATTTTGGAGTTTTTGTTTTGTTTAACTGTTGAAGGTTCTCAGTTCCTTGTCTGTAATTCTTGTAAACCCAGAAAATCTGAGACAGGTCTCAGTTAATTTAGAAAGTTTATTTTACTAAAGTTGAAGACGTGCACCCGTGGCACAGCCCCAGGAAGTCCTGACAACATGTGCCCAAGGCGGTTGGGGCACAGCCTGGTTTTTTTTTTTTTTTTTTTTTCTCTTTTTTTAATAATTCTTCAACTTTATTGTTTTTTGTTTTCTTTTTTTTTTTTTTGAGACGGGGTCTCGCTCTGCCGCCCAGGCTGGAGTGCAGTGGCGGCTCTCGGCTCACTGCAAGCTCCGCCTCCCGGGTTCACGCCATTCTCCTGCCTCAGCCTCCCGAGTAGCTGGGACTATAGGCGCCTGCCACCGCGCCCGGCTAATTTTTTGTATTTTAGTAGAGACGGGGTTTCACTGTGGTCTCGATCTCCTGACCTTGTGATCCGCCCGCCTCGGCCTCCCAAAGTGCTGGGATTACAGGCGTGAGCCACTGCGCCCGGCCAACAGCCTGGTTTTATATATTTTAGGGAGACATGAGGTATCATCAATATATATAAGAAGTACATTGGTTTATCCAGAAAGGCAGGGACAAAGATATTTTTCTTTTACATTCTAAAATTTTTAGCTGTGCGCATAAACAAATTTTAATAATTCACTTGGTAGCAAGAACCTATTTGAACAGACAGGCTATTTATAGTCTTTAAAAATTCCATTTGGTACGATGTTTCATATATTTTAATGCTGGCCATATTATATGGGGTAAATTTGCAGAAATTGAATTGCTGAATAAAAGCTTATGCTTATTTTATATTCTACTAAATACTGTCCAGCCGCTGTCCCTGAGGGTCATCATGATAATAGGCCATCATTGCCTGGGAGCACCTGTTTCAAACTGTCCTCACCAGCACTGTGTTAACATTTTAATCAGTGTCCTTTGTATGCTTTGAGTTCCTACTAATTAATATATTGTTCCCAGCTTTGCTGAGTTGCCTTTCTGCTGCAACATCCCTTCTGTTTAAGTCAAAACCTTTACAAGGTTCTGAAACCAAGGTGGATACCTGGGCTCTGCATAGAGGAATTAGATGGGGTTGCTCTCAAGCTCGCGTCTGATGTAAAAGATAGAGGCCTCTAACAGTTAACCACAGTTTTGCACATGGTGAGAACTGTAGAAATGGGGGTCCTGCCAAGGGAGGAGCAGGACGGATTGGGGAGAGCAGGAGATGGTGTTGGGAGAGACCTCACAGGGCTGAATCTTTGAAGCAGCACGGAGCAGTCAGAGAATTTGGGAAGAGTGCAGGCATGGGAGCATGAAGGTGCAGGGTGCAGTGGGGACCACGGGGCTGGAGTCCAGGGTGCCTGGTTAATGGCAGGAGATGAGATGGGAAAAGGCGGGAGAAGCCTAGCGAAAAGAGTCTCAAATGCTCAGTCTGAGGGGCTGAGACTCCCTCCTGCATGCAGCACTGTGGCAGGCCAGGTCTCACCAACACAGGCCTCCATAACAAGTGTTTCAGTATGGGCTGAGTGGTTAAGTTAAATATTAAAAGCTAAAAAAAGCCAGTGCCGTTATATAAAGGCTGGGATGTAACAAAAGCCCACCAGGAGTTTTGCCTAGGCTTTTCCTGGGCCTTAAAGCATGACAAAAGAACGAAGGAATTCTTAACATGACCCATTTAGGATTAAATAAGTTTTTTTGGTGTCTGAAGAAAGTCCCCAGGCCTCCACAAACAAGTTTATTGGGGGTCTGAAGGAACTCCCCAAACCTCTGTGATTTAGCAGGAGACAAGATAAGGATAATCACCCTAGCACCTGGACCCATTTAGATTTACGTGAATTTACTGAGGCTCCAGTTATAGTTGTAGTTTAAAAGAAGGTAATCACTTACGTCTAGATGAATGCACACTTACAGGTAGACATATAGCTTAGAAGGTATATAAGCTCTGGAAAACTTTGTAATTTTGAGTTGGTCTGGCCATAATTTCCAGGCCTTCTACCAGTAATTGGTTGCAGAAATAAAAATTCTCTTCCTCCCCAGTTCATCTGCATCTCATTATTGGGCCACAAGAAATAGCAGCCTGACCCTCAGTTTGGTCTAGAAACAGTATGACGACACAGTCCTCTGGTCTAAAGGGGAGGAGGTTGTGGCTGTAGTAAAGGCAAGACAGTTTGACTCCTGTAGAAATAGGGCTGAGGAACAGGCGGTGGTCATGAAAAGCATCTCACAGAAGAGTCGATATAGAGGTAAAGGGAGTCAAATAAATCACAGATTTCTGGTTGGGAAGACAGTGAGAGGGAGACCATGGAAAGAATAGGTTCCGGGAAAGATTCAGTTAGAAGACTGATTAGAGAATGTCATGTATGCATGTGGAGTTTGGACTTCTTGGAGAATACCCAGGAAATTGAGCCAGTAGAGGTGGAAGAGGGCAGGATGTAGTCCAGAGCTGGAATGTAGACTTAAGAGTTCTGAGCATTTGCATATAACAGCTAACCAGCTGCTATAGTCTGAATATGTGTGTCCTTACAAAATTCATATGTTGGAACCTAACACCCAGTGTATTAGTAGTAAGACGTGGGGCCTTTGGGGAAGTGACCAAGTCATGAGGGCTCTGTCCTCATGAATGGGATTACAACAGAGGTTGCGGGGAGCTCCCCTGCCCTCTTTTGCCCTGTGAGAACATAGCAGTAAGACATCATTTATGAAGCAAGGAGCCCTGACTGGATATTGAATCTGCTGGGCCTTGATCCTGGGCGTCCCAGCCTCCAGAACTATGAGCAATCAATTTCTGTTGTTTATAAGTTGCCCAAGCTCTGGTATTTTGTTATAACAGCCTGAATGGACTAAGACCAACTCAAGTAAAAATAGAGCTGAGAAAGTAAGCCAGGTGTGAACCTCAGTGTAAGTTTCCAGTTTTTAGGTACTAGAATCTATCTCCCTTCCTGATCTCATTGCCAAACTCAGCTAATTCCGTTAGTATTTATAATGCCTGTGTGATTTCAATGATAGGAAATTTATTATGAAATTAAAATGGATAATAAATTTGGGGCAGGGTCTTGCTCTGTCACCCAGGCTGGAACACAGTGGTGCAGTACTAGCTCACTGCAGCCTCAACCCCTTGGCTCAAGTGATCCTCTCACCTCAGGCTCTGAGTCACTAGGACTGTAGGTATGTGCTACCACGTCTGGCTAATTTTAAAGGTTTTTTATAGCGATAGGATCTCACTGTGAGCTCATAAACAGACTTCTGTTTTCACTTTTGTATGGAAAAGAAAACACCTTCCAGAGAAGGTGGTTTCTGGTAATTACTGTGTCTCTGAAAGAGACATGTGGCCAGGATTTATTTTTTTAACCTTATATTTAGCCAGAAACTAGGAGGATTGTTTTTCAGGATAGGATTGAATAGAACTAATTTTAAATGATCAGCAGTTTACTGAAAGAAGAAAGAGGGAAAACCTCTACCGCAGAAACACAAGGGTGGAGTTTCAGAAACTCTGGGCCAGGTGCAGTGGTTCACACCTGTAATCCCAACACTCCTAAAGGCAAAGCCAGGATATGACCCAGAAGGTTATGCCATATTAAGGCTGGAAATGCGCAAGTGTATTAAGTAATGTTATAAAGAAGCTTGTGGGGCTGGGCGCACTGACTCAAAGTGCCTGTAATCCCAGCACTTTGAGAGGCTGAGGCGGGCGGATCACCTGAGTTTGGGAGTTTGAGACCAGCCTGACCAACATGGGTAAAACTCTGTCTCTACTGAAAATATAAAAATTAGCCAGGCATGGTGGTGCATGCCTGTAATCCCAGCTACTTGGGAGGTCAAGGCAGGAGAATCGCTTGAACCTGGGAGGGGAAGTTGCAGTGAGGTGAGATCGTGCCACTGCACTGCAGTCTGGGCCACAAGAGCAAAACTCCGTCTTAAAAAATGGTGATGAGTAATACATTTTCTCGTAATAGACTTATAGTTGGGAGAGATGAGTGTGAGGCAGTGATGTCATCTGAAAGGGAAGCGAGCTTGCAAGAGTTAGTGGACAATGCCCTGATGATCACAGATGACTTGTCTAGGAGGGAAGAGGCAGGAATGCCCAGGGCACCAGTGTGCCCAAAGACAGCCCACCAGGCTGAGATTTTAGAAGGACATGGGCGAGAGATGGGAGGTGGGCTCATCAGGGCAGTCGCCAGAGCAGTGGGGACCTCTTGAAGGCATCAGGAAATTATTAAAAGGGTGTTTTGTGCTCGATTACAATTAATTTGGGTTTGCCTCTCTAAGGTCATATTGAGTTGGTCTTTTATGGGACCGTGAGACCGGGACATCAGTGATCTGACTCTGCTGAGATCAGTAATAAATAGACCAGTTAGGTGGATTTGTAACTGGTATAATAGCTGTATTTATAAAATTATGATTAGTAAAATCTCAACATAGAAGGAACGTCTCTAATGGAATTCACCATTGACTTCATCAGTATTTTAGCATTGACTTGAATGAAAATAGGGAAGGCATGCCATGTTGATCATATGTACAAGTTGTAGGTAGAGGAGGTCCTTCCTCCCTCCCTCCCTCCCTCC
>NW_016818013.1:158233-261032 GCF_001698545.2 Rhinopithecus bieti | reverse complement strand
TCCCTTCCTTCCTTCCTTCCTTCCTTCCCCCTCTCTCTTTCTTTCTAAATTAAGGTATAATTCACATACTATAAAATTCACGTGCCCATTTTTTTAATCCCGATGCTGAAACTGATCTCCATCTGAGTAGAGAGCATCTGGCTATGAGTTGGGCTGAGCTCATGGGCTCTCACCTTTCCGTATTCCCACCTCACCCTCCTTTTCTGCACACTCCTGGACTCCTTGCAGCTAAGCCAGGACTCACTTCGTGGTGCAGCCTTCTTTCTCTCCCTTTGATTTTCTTTCTGCAGGCAGCCTGCTGGACTTTGGTAAGATCTCAGGTTTTGAATTTCAGTTTCAGGGCATGGAAAGATTCCTCTTCATTTTCAGGCCCCAGTCTCATCTCTTCCTGACCCAACTGTGGATTTTTGGACATGGCCATTCTAAGTCATGTTTGTGATCATTGCAGAGAGGAGGAGCAGAGTTGGTCGGGTGGCCTGAAATTCAGCAGTCCTGAGTCCCAGGAAAACTTGACTCATATCCTTCATGTCAGTGACAGAAAACTGGAAGAAATAGTGAATGCCTTGAGTGACAGAATGAGGATCCAAAGTCTCTTGACAGGATAAAAGTAAAGGGCCAGATTGCATAAGTTTACCCTTTTTATGGATAAGCATGAAGTCCTATATTTGGGTCCCAGACTGTACTGCACCTGTACAGCATGGGAAGACAGAACCTACTGAGAAGAACTTGGAAGTTTAGATGGAAGGTTTATTAGGATTTGACTGTGTCACAGTTGTTAAAAAGGTTAATCCTGCCTGAAGCTCCAGTAAGTGTGGAAATGAGAGTAAACTGGAATTCTTCCCTAAAGAGAAACCATAATTTTGCCCAAGATAGATACTGTTTCCTGGAGAAGACAAGGCTTGGGAGAATATGTGAGTCCCTTTGGACACTGGAAAGAAAGACTGTGTGAGTCATGAATCAACCTAGCGGGGCCTGCCTTGGATTCTGCCCAAGGAACAGTGCCCATGGTCATGGAAGGCACGTGCCCTGGGGCCTTGCTGCAGTGAGTGGCAGCCTCTGCCTGGGCAGGTTGGAGGGGAAGGTCAGTCACTAAACGGTCAGGTGGATTCCTTGATCCAGGTGAGGCACAGAGCTCTGTAGTCCTTACGAGGAGATTTGCCGGGGCACTGGGTGGCTAAGGATGGAGCCCTCCTCTGCTCCCCCAGAGGCTCACATATCCTTTGGAGTTTTCTACTGAAACTTTTATAGGGCTCTGTGTTTAGATTACTGGAGAGCCCAATTTCTCATAGGTAGCTAATCAAAGGCCACTGATAAGCCTGAATGTACTTCCTTCTTCTAACTCGGGAAGCCTCCTTCAAGTATGTGCTGCGGGCTCAGCTCTGTGGAGAATGCAGATGATAATGAGTAGTGTGAAAAGCAGGGTTAGCTGGTAGGGGCAGTGTGATTGAGGAGAACAGACCAGCTGTCAAACTGAGAAACTGGGACTGGACAGGAGAAAGGAGGTGTTGTGCCAGCAAGTGCTTAGTGAAGAGAAAGGTTTGCTGAGGGTTAATCCTGCAGGCAGGAGAAAGGATTGGATTCTCGAACTCCCCCAAAAAAGTTACAGTCCCCACCAACTCTGACTCCAGACCCGCACCCTGAATATTTTACGCAGACTTTAGCTGCTCCACCAGATGCAGAGATGATTTTCTGTAAATCCTTTTAACTGTGATTATTGCTAAAGTGGTGCTTAAGTTCAGGCTGATGTAACAGCAATACCAGAGGCTGTGGGGCTTAAACAGTGTGTGTTTATTTCTCACAGCTCTGGAGGCTGGAAGTCCCAGACCAAGGTGCCGTCAGCTCTGGTGTCTGATGAGGGCTCTCTCCGTGGTTCGTAGGCGCTGTCTTGTTCTATCCTCACGTGGTGAGGAACGAAGCAAGCAGCAAGCCCTCTTCATGACTTTTCTTACAGAGACCCCAACCCTGTCACAAGGGCTTCAGTTTGGTGACCGGATCACCTTCCAAAAGCCCCACCTTTTAACACCATCCCATTGCAGGGTAGCCTTTTAACAACCATCTGGGGGAGACACTTTCCATCCATAGCAACAACACATGGAAAAGTTTACAAACTGACATTTGGCTTTTTTCTTTTTTACATAGAAAGATTCTGTGACTTCACTAACACTGAACATTCCTTGACCTAGTATGTTATCCTTTCCTACTTTTGAGATTTATGTAACCCAAAGGCTAAGAATTAAATGTGTCCAGTGGCCATACCCTCTTTCCTCCTGTACAGGACTAAGCATAACACATGCTTCCTTCTTAGGCTCCAAAAACTCCCGCAGTGGCTACCTGTTGTTTGCGTTTGTTTGTTGCTCTGACACATGTCTAAATCGTGGCCCATAGACTCTCAGACATACATTTCCTTTTACATGAGGAATCCCAGGGACTGCAGGTCCTATCATTGACTAGGGGAGAGAAGCCAGACACCTGATTTTATCTGTATAATATACCTAGTTACCTGTCAGCAGCTGCTCAGAGTGGACTACCCATTCTCTGACCTCAGCAGAAATCTACGTTTGTATCCAGGGGTACAGTAAGGAATACTTGGCTAACAGCAGGAAGTCAAGTCCAGGGGCCCATGTCTGCTGCTATACGTGATCTTTTCATTCTTTTGAAATATCATGTGTATTTCACAGTCTCAGGACTATAATTAGATATGCTGTGGAGCGAATTTAGTTAAGAGTAATGTTTCTTCCTTTCTATGGCAAGTCTGAGAATTTATACATGTGGCACACAGAGAAAGATGAAAAAGCCCTTGCTGTTTTCTCCATTCTGGTCTGTTCTGCAAAGGTGTAGTCTTGTGACGTCCTTGGGAGCAGCATTGCCATTCTGAGGCTGAGGGCACTAGGAGTGTTTGACTTGATGCATCCATGATGGGTGTCTTCAGTGTGCTCGACTGCCTGGTAATGTTTACTACTTTAATTAAGCTCAGTGTTGCAGTGAATACCTCTTTGTAATTGCAGCTTTTTGAAACATCAGCAGGTGTGTGTGCTTAGGGCCTCAATTTACCAGCAGCTTCAAAAGGAAGAAAGCAGCAGAGAGAAAAGGGGTAACAGTGTCAGCACCTAGGTAATTGTGTGCTCCTTTGAGTAGCTGGGGCCTGCCAGCATCCACACTGGGAGTTGGGCCAGGGCCGCAGATGAGCCGCAAGAATGTGGAGAGTGAATGGGTCTTCAGCTCATGGAAGGAGCATAAAGCGTCCTTGTGTTTTGAGAGAAGAAAGTGATAATCAGTTGACAGCGTGTATTTGCTGCTGGTGTTCCAAATTTGGATTCTGAAAAGTGAGCTAGAGCACATAGATGTTGTATCTTGCCAACAAAGAGGAACTTGTAATCCGTTATACTCCAGATATTCCAGGACGGATATGTTCTCAGGCTGAGGGGTGTATGTGTGTTAATTCTGGACGAGGGCTCTGCATATGTCTGAAAGCTGGTAGTCTGCTCTCTCCAGCATGGGAGATAGAATGCCATAGGGCTTAGGTTTCCAGGCAGCAAATGCTTCCTTGTAAGTGTAAAGCTGAAAGGGAAGCATTTTAGCAAATTTAGCTCACGAAAAACAATTCAGTCACTAAATTTATTCGTGTGTACCTGTTTTCCTCTTTTATATCAAGTGCATGGCTATCAGTATTGGAGGGACCCAAGTATTCATACCTCTTAAGCATTGGCTGTGCTTGGACCCGGAGCAGCTGCCGTTATAGTTGGGGTAAAACCTGAGAGGGAGAGACACAGGAGCATCATGGTGGCAGAGGGTGGTGGATCTATGGGAGGGAACTAGCAGGAGCTCAGAGGATCACGGCCAGTTCTTCCCTAAGCTACGGGTGTCTGTCGTCTCTGTTCTGCACCTCCGTCTCCCCCCTCCCTCACCGTCAGCACCTGCAGAGAATGCTTGCTGTTCATGGCTAGGCAGTGAGCTGGGGTGTCCGATTTGAGAGGGTCTTCATGAGAGTTGTATCTCCTACAATTTGATCACTTGAGGACAAAATATAGTACAATTAGGAGTAAAAATGGCAGTAGCCATTTGACTAAAGCCAGTTTCACCTAGACAAAAGATTAGCCCAGCACTGTTAACAGCAGAAAGTGACCTCACAGGGGGATCTGAGCCTGAAGGCCATCCAGAATCTCCCAAGAGGTTGAATGGGGCCAGTCCTGGACACACCAGAAACTTGAGCCTGTCCACTTTTAACTTGGGGCTTTCCTGGCAGCAGCTGTGAAGAGATGTGCCTTATGTCACAGCCTGACACACATAGATTTTTGTGCATGTGTGTGGATGTCTGCTGAAAACAGCTAATGTTGCGGGAGCATCCACCGTTCACTACAAATCGACACTGTCCTTTCACCTAATATCGCATCTTACTTTATTATTTGTCTCTATGCTAATTGTAGAGCATTACTGACATCAAATGATACAGGCTTTTCTGGGAATCTTTCTGGTCAATATGCAGTTCCAAACTGAACAAAGAACCATGCAAGCACTATTAAAGAGTGGTTGCTGAGTTCATGTCTGTGGGTCCTGTCTCAGGGACCTCCTGTCATTTGCCCAAGGGTCTGTTTTTTTCACATTGTCTCTGTTACCATGGTCTTTGAAATTTCCACAGCAGGTTATAAAAGCAGGGCCAAAGAAGAATAGGAAAACTAAGTGGGGATAGAGAAGGTGACCCGTTGGTCATGAAAGGCTCCATGTTACCGGAGAGGCAGCATCTGTGCAAAATGCTTTCCTGAAGTGCTAGCCAAGTCCACTCTTGGCTTCTGCAGACAGTGGCCTGGGCTGGAGGTGCAACATCCCTAATGTCTTGCTTCTAAGCTAACTTCAAACATGGCACTAGTAATACTTTACCTCGTATGTGGATGTTTTGAAAATTAACGAGACGTTTGTGAAGCATTTAACCTGGTGTAAGGTAAGAAGTGCTCGTAACCTGTAAGCTGTGTTCTCCTTGACTCTGTGGCTGTGTAGTAAATCACTATAAACATAGCAGACTGAAACAGCACACCCTTATTACTGCACAGCTCTGTAGATCTCAAGTCTGGGAAAGCACATTTGGGTTCTGAGATCAGGGCCACCTCATGAGGCTGAGATTAAGCAGTGGGCTGGACTGTGTTCTCACCTGGAGCTTGGAGTCCTCCTCCAAATTGATTTGGGTTGTTGGCAGAATTCGGTTTCTTGTGGTTGTAGGACTGAGGTCCTGCTGGGATTGCTCTTTGTGCCTGCAGACCACTCTCAGTGCTGGCCACATGGCCCTCTCACGTGGCTGCTATTAATACTATTTCAAAGCCAGCAGGAGAATCTCCAGTCTGCAAGGGCAGAGCCTTAGATAACACACCATCTTGATGAATGTTCTGTGATCGTGGGAGGGGCCATCCAATATTCACAGGGTCCTGCCCACTGAAGAGGAGGGGATTATGCAGGGTGTGTTCTCTGAGGGGCGCAATTCTCAGGGCCATGGTTGCGTTCTGCTTTCCACACTCCTGAACTCACCACAAACCTCACCAGAGTGCTGAGGATGCCTGTCTTTGCACACTCATGAGAGGAAACAGTCCCACCTCTTCTAGTTTACTGTTAATTATCTGAACTCCATCCACCCTAAAAGCAAGAAGTCCTTCATCTCCCTCGACTGCTCCCTTCTCTTCCACACACATAGGCACACACACCTTGATCAACCGAGACCAGTGAGATTGTAGGGGAAGGCCTAGGGGAATTGCAGGAGGTACTGTTTGTGCAGGGCTCTGGCCTGCAGAGCTCCCACACTCACCGCCAGCATGCAGCTGTGGAACCAGGGGCACTAGGATGGAGTGGCCAGCATTCCCCCTTCCCGAGCGCTGAGACCCTGTGCCAGCTTCCCTCATTGACAGACTAGATTCCTGCGTGCTCTCTGTTCAGACATCATGTCCTCCCTGAGCATCCTGCTGGCTTGTGCTCTCAACCTACCAGTGCCGGCTCCATTTTTCACCACAGAAGAACTTATTACCATCTAACACAGTTTATGTTTTCTTGTTTATTATTTTCTCCCCCTTCTATAGAGAAAGCTCCTCCCTAGCAGGGTTTTCCTGTGGGTTTTCCCTGCTCCACCCTCAGGAAAGCACAGAGCAGGCTCCTAGTAGCCCCTTGGTGGCTGCTTGTTGGATGCATGAAGTGTCAGGAGTGCAAGTGGCACGATCTTGGCTCACTGCAACCTCTGCCTCCCGGGTTCAAGCAGTTCTCCTGCCTCAGCTCCCCGAGCAGCTGGGACTACAGGTGCACACATTATGTCCAGCTAATTTTTGTATTTTTAGTCGAGACAGGGTTTCACCATGTTGGCCAGGCTGGTCTCGAACTCCTGACCTCAAGTGATCCACCCGCCTTGGCCTCCCAAAGTGCTGAGATTACAGGTGTGAGCCACTGCACTCGGCCAGGACCAGCAGCATTCTTGAGCACTCATTTAGGTAACTCTCAGTGGGAGCCACTGGGAGCATCTCGTGGAAATCACAACACTTTGGGTACTGGGTAGGAATTCACGTTCACGGGCCAGGGGAAGACTGGACATGAATGCTGTCATATTGTCTGTGGAATGGTGTGGGGGTGGAGTGGGGAGGGAGTGTCTCTCAGCCCAGTTTGTCCTTGAAACGATAGAGGATTTAGCTGCCGTTGGGTGCAGGGTATTTACAGAGAGGCAGCACCATGTCCAGGAGCCTTGGGCCTACTGGGTGCACAACCAGGGAAGAGCAGCTTAGGAGCTTGGTTCTGCTGAGTTCCAGGCTGCCGTTATCTCACTTCGCATCTTAACTAGTTTTCTACACATATTTCTCTACATAAAACAAGCCTATTTGTACTGCAATAATCTACACATTCAGTGCCCAAGACCTTGGACTGAATTGTATATTTCTCCCAGCTAATTTTTTTTTTTTTTTTTAAAGGAAAAAACTGGCTGGAACCTATATCACAATTAGGTAAACGTTTAATATTACAGAGAAGTGGTCCTCACCACATCCCTGCCAATCCATTGCCGCTTGGGCTCGAAACGCTCCAGTGAAAACTTCTCTGTAAAACGGAAGGGTTTGCACTTTCATGGCATCTTCTCTTTTCAAGGAGGACTTGGGGTTGGGGAAGGGCAGGGAAGTCGAGGGCACTGAGTGCCTCACCCAAGACCTGCGCAAGGGCCCATGCTCAGGCAGCTCTCTGGGAACAGCTTCTGAGAATACCCCCAAGAGCTATGCCCTGCCAGGGGCCCGGAAACCTCAGACACATTGGGGGATGAGGGGAGGGAGGCAGCATGAGCAGTAGTAGAACCATCAGCACTTTATATGGTGATAAAGGCCTTAAAACTTAAATCAGTGCTGTGCAGGGCCCCTGTGATTCCACCTGTTTTGCTGATGGAGAAACTGAGGCTCGCCGAAAGTCCCACAGCTAGTAAGTGGCAGGACCAGGACCACACCTGCAATTTATCTAACTCCACAACCTCTGCTTTTAGCCTCAGTGGGTGTGGTGGGATATTTCCATCTTTTCCTCATAGTCGGGGACTGAAGAAGCAGAGATGAGCACCACCTGGGTGCTGGGCGCCTGCGGAGCCTCCCCTCCCAGCAGCATTCCTGGTAGGCTTAATGCCCGTCTTTGGTTGTGCCACCTCCCAGAAGGAATCCATTGGGATTTGGCACACAGGATGCTTGGTAAATGCAGGGCTTTGCATCACACTGACTGTGCCCACCTCAGCACCTTGCTTTGGGCCACGGGCTGATGTCAGTCTGTTCTGCTGGTTGTGTGAAATGCAGTGGAGGCAGTTCTGTCCTTTTTGCTCTTAATGATTTCTTCCTTCAAGAATGATTACATTGAAGCCCAGCCTGGGCCACACGGCTGGTCCAGTGGCTGCTTCCAACTCAGTGCTGACCAGCCTGTGCCTCTCTCCACAGATGCCGCTCCTACGAGGACTGCTGTGGCTCCAGGTGCTGTGTGCGGGCCCTCTCCATACAGAGGCTATGGTACTTCTGGTAGGTCACAGCTCCTCCTTGCTCCCTCTTTGCTCCCCACCCCGAGAGCTCTGCCTGCCTGTCAGTATTGTCACAGCCTTGGGTGTGACACCTTCGCTTGGGTGGTGGCCTCAAGGACAGCCTTGGTCAGGAAAATGGGTATGTTTGGGTTGGCTTCATAACCGGCAATTGCACACACGGAGTTTGTGGGGAGTCTGTTTTCGTTTCCAAGGATTTGGGGGTGGGAAGAAGAGCTCTGCTCTTGGGAAGGTGGCTGGACAACAGCCTCATCCTTCAGCAGTTCCTTGGCCAGTTTCTGAAATGGAGCCAAGGCTGGTTGTCTTGAAGGATCAGAGAATCACCCAACTGAGACTGGCGGGCAATCAAGTTTCCATTGCCCTGACTCTTCCCCATCCATCTTGTGTTGGCTGACTCTTCACTTTCAAGATAGGCAGCCTGCACCCATGTGCCTCCTCCAGTTCCTCTGGGGCGCATACGGAGCAGTCCGAAGTCTGCTCCTTCAGCAGGAACTGAAGCGATGCCTGCAGCATCCTGGAAGGGTGGGAATGCATTCCATCGGGGGAGCCTCCTGTGGGCGGGAGCCTCAGGATGCCTGCTGGAGTGCCCTAAGCATCTGTTGGACTCGAGATGACAGGTATTGCTTCAGATGCCAGGGTGGCAGAGCACATGTGGGAAAGGATTTATAAACCAAAGCAGCATTTCTTGCACCCACCTGCTCTTCTTCTCCCATGCAGTGGTGATGCCCTTCAGTAAACTTCAAAAAGTATTAGAGTTTGTTTGCTGCATGACGCAAGCCTTTTTATGATGTTAAGATTTTGACTGTACTGACCTTTTGAGGCTTTAAGACCTTACTGAGCATGTGACAGCAGCCACCTGAATTTTTGTGCGGTTTTGTCTTTCTCCCTTAACACCTGTGCCCAGGGTTTGATTAGAGAAGTCTGTAGGGAGTGGGAATTCCGCGTGTTATGTGACCAGGATGTTCTTTAATAGTGATGCCTTCTTTCATCATCACCTCACCACCTCCTTGGCCTCACCTGACCTTACGACTGCTGGCCAGGCCTCCCTTAGGACCAGCCCGGTAAGCCCCACCTAGGTGTACCCCCACTAACAAGGGAGCTGGTATCAGGTCCCCACACTGCAGAGGTGCCAATACCTAAAACTCTGTAACAGAAGAATAATTGTTGTAGCCTAAGACTGTCCAAAGGTTGATGGCTCTGTGTGGATCTCCAGATGGAGGGGGCCAGTACCAGAGATGGGGAGGGCCCAGTGTCAGGGGCTAAGGCCCAGCTTCAGGGCAGGCCTTCCCTCCAGATCCTCCTGCCAGGACCTTGGGGTGGAAGAAGGCGAACCGTCTGGAGTGTGAAACCCTGAACTGTGAACGGGCTTGTGAGGATGTTGGCTTGGTCTAAAGCACCAGACACATGATGATGAGGGCGTGAGAATGCTTGTAAAGTTTGTCAGTGTTCAGGCATTATATGATCAAAAAGAGAAATTTGAGAAAGTCCAGCTGAATTGTTAGGGCCTGGCAGCTTCTGTCGGGCTGCCTAGAAGCTGTACCTGCACTGGCAGCCAGGTGCTTCCTAGCTGCTGGCCAGGGTCACCTGTCAGAGGCAGGGCACCTTGGCGAGGCAGCACATGACGACTTGGTGGGCCCCATTTGGAGAAACTCCCACAAGTCGCATCGCACATGGTCAGGCTGTTGCAAGGTCTGAGTGCCAGATGCCAGAAGATGGGGCTGAGTCATTAACGTTGAGATTGACACAGGGTTCCAAGCTGGTGATGTAGCCAGGGAGCACCTGGGGGTATGAGCGTGCAGTGTCTCACCTGAAATACAAAGGGCACCTGGGTTCCACCCCATGAATTTTCTCTCTCAATTAACATCGGGCCTGATAAGCACCAGGCATTATGCTGGGGTTTTATGGAGAGGGCCTTAGGCAGGCAGACACCTGAAGAAGATGATATCTAAGCAGATAATAAGGTGTGGATACTTTAAAGCCAGAGCGCAGAACTTCTGAAGCTAGAAAAGTTGGAGAAAGCTACAAAGCTTTTGACTGGGTCTTCAGAGAGGGCGTTTGGGGCAGAGGGACAGCACCTTACAGGGCCAGAGCATAAGGAGAGTGAATGTGTGAAAGGTGATGGGAAGCTTCTGTGGTGAGGATGGGCATTTGGTGGAGAGGAGGAAGGGGCAGGATGGGAGGGAGGGGCTGCTCTGCCGCCTGGGCCCCACGACATTTGAAGGTGTCTCCTGACCATAAAAAAAAAGGTTTTGAAGGAGAATGCCTTCAGAGTTCCTGCCAACTCTGAGATCTTGAGGATCTTTTCACCAAGGAGGTCTGGATGGAATCATCAAGAATAGAGAAGGTGGACTGATGGCACCCTTGAGTGGACTCAGGAAGCACAGTGGGCCTGAGTGAGAACTAGCCTAGGTGGCACTGTGGGTGAGTCCACAGCAGGGTCCTGTGCGGAGTCCTGAGTGGGTCTGGGCAGGAATTGCACAGTAGCTGCACCAGTCCTTGGGACTGCAGAATTGAGAACTGCTACACTTGGGGCTAGGGGGTCGGGGGAAGGAATCAAAAAACAAATTGAATTAAAGTAACCAGGTAACTTCTAATGTTAAAAAAAAAAAGGCACAAACTTCCTCTCTTAATCCCTTTGAAAGCTTCCAAAACCTGTTGAGCAACCAAAGAGGACATCTAGGGAACAGCCAGCCTGCGCCCCCAGCACTGCAAGAGCTGCCTTTCTTACTACTGCTCCTCTCCCCCAGCCAACACCCTGCTGCGTCTTTTTCCTTGTTTTTAGAAACGCTTTCTCCTGCCCCTTTGTTAGTTTCTCTCTTTTAAAATAAGTTCTTGTCCTTGTGCAGTGGTGCACTTTGGGTGTACCCCCAGCACTTTGGGAGACAAAGGTGGGGGGGATCACTGAAGCCAGGAATTTGAGATCACTGGGCAACATAGTGAGACCCCATCTCTACCAGAAATTATTTTAAATAAATTTTTAACATAAACATAAATGAACAGAAAAAGTTATCAGACTATGAGTTCTGTAAGGGGTGAGGTGGATCCCGTGTAACTCCATTCCAGCCTCGCTTTATGCTTGTTCTCCATCAGTCTAAGGTGGGAGCTGCAATGTCATTTTCTTTTGTCTAGAAAAACAAAATGTTCCTACTACTGTTGCCAGTGGAACCAACATTTTAGCTTATCTTTTAGACAAGACCAAGATCTCAGGTGCCTTCTGCATTTTTCAATCCAGGGAGCCTGGTCTCTTGAAAGTGGCCAGTGGCGCTGAGAAAGTAAACCCTGTACACATCCAGCCTCTCTGTGCTTTGTATATTTCTACCCAGATACTAACAGCAGGACTCAGTGCTGAGTGTAAGACTGTCACTGAGTCCACCTGAGGGAAATCAGTTTTAGGAGAGGAAGCCTTTCCCTTTGGGAACTTAGCAAGTTTTCTTGATGCCAAGCACATTAAGCCTTATGTCGCCACACTCCTGAATGGTTTGGGTCTCCTGGCTCCCCATGGCTGCTCTCTCCACCCATGATGGGGATTGAGCCTCCAGGCCTCCTGCTCCAGCTTCTCCGGCCCCAGCACCTGCACTGTGTTCTTTCCACCCAGAATGCCCCTTCCTCCGCTTCAGCTTATCTCATTCTTCAGAGCCCAGCCCAGCTGTCACTAAAAGAAATGCGCGTTCGCAGTCTTGCTCACCACCACAGATACCCTTGTTCAAACCTCTCAGTGCACTGAATTATACACTTAAAAATGATTAAAACAGTAAATTATATTTATGTATATTTTATCCCCCCACACACAAAATTCTTGCATCTCCCGTTTTGCCTTTTTAGCACTTACCAGGTTGTGGATAAATAATTGTATAGGTTGGTATCTGTCTCCTTCCTCTGTAAGCTCAGTGTCAGCAGGGGGCATGGGGGCCTCACCTGCCTACTCACTGCCATGATCAGTGTGGTGATAGGGCATAGCAGGCGCCTGAAGATGACTTGCTGAATGAATAATGAATTAGACAGCAGATGACAAGGCCACAGTTTCAGTCTTTCCTGAGTCATTCCTGTCTCGTGCCTCTGGCTTTTCTCCCTGCTCAGCCTTCCAAGGTTATCCGGTAAATACTTTTGGGCTGGCTGAAGACCTTCCACTTAACATCACATTAATATTCTCAAAGGCTTTATTGTACGCTCTTAAGCTTTTTTTATATGTGGACTGGTGCCAGTGACCGCGACCTACTCTGCTGCGTGCCCATCCTCACAGGGCAGCAGGTACCCTCATCATGTGGGTGTCTGCATGGTTTCTGGATGGTTCCAGGGATCCCCTCATAATTTCAGTTCAGAGATGGGCAAGAGTTTGCCAGTTTTGCCAGTTTGCCAGTTTTGTCTATTACTAATTCTTCTCAAAGTGACTCTCCTCTTTTTCTAGAAACAAAAAGTATAGGGCAAATGAGGAATGGAAGGAAGCCATTCATTGGTTCATTCTGCAGTCATTTACTGAATGCTGATGAAGTGATAGTCAATGAGAATTCACAGATGGGTTGGACAGAGGTGCTACCCTTAAAGCGCTCAGCTCTGCTTCTGTTATTGATTGTATTTCTCTTGATTCTATTTTTATTGATTGTATTTCTGTTCCCATAGTTTCCCTATAATTAAGGTGTGCTCCAGGAAGCGTACTTCTGTTTCCTTGTGGGTGTTCATGTGATCACGGAGACATGGTTTGGAAGGATAAATGTGCTCTGCCTTGCTGTTTTGACAGTGAAGAATGGAAAACAGGGAGACAGACAGCAAGGCCAAGGCTGGATCGGCCATGGCGTTCAGACAGGATTCAGACGGCATCTCCTGTTCTAACTAAAATGTTGAGCTGAGGTCAGAGCCGTGGACAGGAAAGTGACTGCATGAACTTTTTGAAACTGGCTGGCCATTTGAGCTGAGACAGAGCTCACTTACGGTGCTTCTGTGTGGGTGGCCTCACTGGGGCCTGTCCCAGAGGCCGCAGGTCAAGCATCTACTTGGTGCCTTCCACTAGAGGAATGTCCCTGGGTAAAATGGGCCCAAGAGGACCAAGTCTGAGGTGCGAGCCTTGTGGCTATGCCTCTGCCCTCTGATCCGTGCATTTGGGAGTCATTGGTCCTGGACCTCCGAGAAGTGCGTGAGGCCTTTGAGCTGCAGGGCCGAGTCCTCAGGGCCCCCATCTGCCAGCACCACCCTCACGTCTGTCCTCTCCTCAGGTTCCTCCTCATGATGGGCGTGCTCTTCTGCTGCGGAGCCGGCTTCTTCATCCGGAGGCGCATGTACCCCCCGCCGCTGATTGAGGAGCCAGCCTTCAATGTGTCCTACACCAGGCAGCCCCCAAATCTCGGCCCAGGTCAGCCAGCCCTGTCCTTGTCTCTCCTCCCCGCAGTGTGTGTCCTCTGCCAACATTTATAAAGTGTACTGCTGCAGAATGTGCCAGAAGAGAGAGCTCAGGTGTGTGATTCATTTTTTTAGTTCTGATGTCCAGCTCCATTGTGCATTTGTGCAGATAACAAACGTAAGGTATATCGCACACCCGTCGCCTCATATTCTTACAGTTATCAGTGTGCCACATATGCACGTGATGTGATGCAGTTTGTATAAGCATTTTATTTGCTCTCTGCCTTTTTCCTTAAACATTATTTCACATATAAATTTATGTGTAGGAACGGTAATACCCCTGCCATTCTTAATGCTTGTGGACTAGATATTATGTTACTAAATGGTAATTTGCTTATTTTATTATTGCTGATAATTTGTTTTGTTTTCTCATGTTTCGCCTTTTATTCATGCATTCAACAAGTATTCATTGTGCCGTTACTAGTATTCCAGATACTTACAAAGACTGTAGCAATAGATGTTTTTGTACAGATCACATTTAGTCTGTTTAGTGCATATCACCCAAAGTGACATCCCAGGGTCAAAATGAATTAGCTGTTTCTTAATTCTTGTAAAACATTGCCTTAGCCATCTAAAACTCCTACATACTGTGGTGGGTGGTGTGGACTCCCTCAGGACACAGGCCAGGGAGCTCTCTGATGACAGCGGGGAGCCAAGGGTCCTGGAGGGCTGGGCTGGCTCCGCTCATCAGAGCACTGGTCTTCTGGCCACGTGTAGATTGAGGCTGGGCAGAGGGGCGTTGCTGGTGTCTGTGCCACCCTGCTCCCAGCCACAGTTTCCACGTGGGAGCCTGGGGATGGGACTCTCTATTGACTGTACACTGTGGATAGGTGGTCAGTTCTGGGAGCAGTGGTTGCCTTCGCTTTTACAAAGTTTCAGTTAAGAAAAATAAGTCCTAGAGATCTGTTGTACAGTGTAGGACCTACAATTAATACAACTATAATGTATAATTAAAATTTTGCTAAGAGGGTAGGTCTTATGCTAAATGTTTTTATCACACAAAAATAACAAGAAGAGTAGAGAAAGCTTTTGTAGGTGATAGAGATGTTTACGGAGTAGAGTGCGACGATGGTTTTCTGGATGTGCCCCTGTCTTTAAACTCATCAGGTTGTAGTCTTAAACATGCACAATGTTTTGTCTGTCAATCAGACATCAATAAAGTGGTTTTTAAATGGGAGAGAAGTAGAGGGATTGAATGTAAAAGGAGAAAATTATCTTCTCTCTTCTGTTTTCCTGAGAGAACAGGCTGTTATCAAGATGCAAAGTCATTTGCGTATTTGTTCTTGTACAGCTTTCTTCCACCACATACTCCACAGGGTTTTCCTTTCAGAAAGAATTTTCTTTATTTTAAAAAATGTTGCTCAGAAAAATAGAAAATGTATTTTCCACAGCAGTTCACTGGGAGCTGTGCCTTAAACTTTCAGCCAGGTTAGTACCATTTTGAATCCATAAGTGGATTTTAGTCTTTGATATTTGGAAATATTTAAATCGTTTCAGATTTGTGCTGTATCAGAGGGCAAAGTGCAAATTTCTGTTAAAATGAGAGACGCAAGCCGTCACTCACTGGGTCTCATCTGGATCAGTCAGAGAGGTTTTACTGCAGGGAGGAGCAGCCCCTGCCCCACTTGGCATGGGAGGCCCCACAGCCCCCAATGCAGAAGGCTACATGTCCCTGGTCTGTGGTCCTCAGAGTCTACCGCTCATGTGAACTGGGGCTCTTGTGAGTAGGTGAGGTGCTGAGACTGTGCCTGCAGCTGCATAATTCTTTTGAACCCTGGCATGCCAGGGTTTTGAGAGGAGAATGCATCCCTATATGCACTCCTTTCTGGCCCCATCCCTCTGTTCTGCAGAACCCTGCACCCCATCTACCCCCACCCCATCTGTCTGGGAGAATCTCCAACAACCAGGCCATTAGATCTGCCACATCCCTTATCTCACCCTGGCGCAGTGCCTGCTGGCCACTGGTCTCCGCCAGCTCCTCTGTCTTCCACTTGGCTACCAGAAGGGTCTTAAAAAACAAAAAACAGAAGCACATTGGCCGTGCTGTTTTTCTGTGGCAGAGTCTCTGCCGGCTCACCTGGGTCACGGTGTTAAGTCCAGAGTCCCTAGCTGAGGACCGAGGACGCGTTCACAGCTTCCTCAGACCCATCCCCGCTACTCTGTGTCCAGTTTGAGTGACCTTCTCTCTCTCATCCTACATCACACTGAGGCCTGCACACATCCTCTATCTGCCTTGAAAATGCCTTCCTCCAAGGTGCCGCTCTGCGTTGTGCCCATAGTGAAGTTGTCTCTGGCTGCTTCATATCCTCCACTTTCTCCCTGGGTGCCCTGCCAGGGGCTTTACCAGCTTTAATCCTCCACATTTGCACTGGGCTCCCCACGGGGCTGTGTACAGGACTCATGGTCTCAGGCACCAAGTAGATGCCCTTATCCTCAGGCTGGGTGAACTGCAGGAGCTCCCAGGTTTGCAGCCTGGTAAACCAGGGTTGCAATGCATCACAACCACAGTCACAGCCTGGAGCACAGACCTGCCTGAATTGCTGTCTTGGTCCATATTTACTGCACACCTGCTGAGGCGCCTGCAGGAGCTCAGAACACTGCACAGCCTGGACGCCCGCCCTCAGTCACCGCTGCATGCATAGCTCCAGCACCTGTGTGAGCTTTGGCACAAACAGCTCTGTAGTGAGTGACCATCATGAGTGCAAGGGAGAGAAAGTCGAGGATGCTAGGAAACCGTGTAAGTAGGAGACTCCATCTGGTGCACAACTCCAGGAAGGCTTCCCACAGAAGGGCCATTTGGCTTAAGAATAATTAAGCCCCCAGCTCTCTAGAGTGAGCGGCTGCTGGTCCCAGCGCATCTTCTCTGACCAAAATTTAGACTTGGTTTGCCATCCCTTTTTCATTTTATACTTCTTGCAGGCCTGCAGTGGTGTGGCTGATCCCAGGATATCCAGACTGTCATATGAAAGCAGGCTCCCAGGGCTCCCGGGAGTGTACAGTTTCCATCATTTCCCTGCCAGGTCCAGGGCTGGATCATTTGTTAACAGTGCTGAGCTTGGGAAGAATTCAGCTGTTTCCTAGACAGAGTAATAGTGAACACAAGAATGGAGTCAGCAGGGTCCTGCCTGCTGTTGGTCTGGACACCCACCTCCCCTGAGGGTGGCTTCACCCTGCTGCAGCTGTCTGCTCAGATCCCATATTATCTGTGGCGTGGGCCCTGGGAGCATGGGGACTGAGGAGGGCCACACAGAGGTTGGCAGTCCAGGGAGAGAGAGGAGCCGAGGGATCCCAATGTCCCATGTGGTCCACAGGGTAAATGTCATGCTCGAGGCTGCCCGGGCAGTGCCAAGGTATGCAGGCATCTGCACAAAGCAGGGTGGGTGTTAGTGAATTTTCGGCAGAGCCTCATTTCTCCTCTGCTAGTCTGAGAGGGGAAGTGGGTTTAGGCGTGGGATGCCTGTTAATGAAGATGAAAAAGCAGAGGGATTTAGAGGACCCAGACTCATCCACTGTGTTAGGGGAGGGCAGTGGCTCATACTCTGGGGTGCGGGGGTGGGGGGCTCACGTGGCACTCCTGCTGGGACAAGCATCACTGATGAGCATGGGAAAGCAGAGAATCTGTGCATTGCAGAGGCTCCTGGTCGGGGAGGGGAGGAAATTGGCAGCATCGTGGTCCTGGGGGTTGGTGTGGGTTGGGGCAGGACTCTGAACGTGGTGGAAAGGGGCTGGCAAAGTCAGCATGAGGCTGAGGTTCAAAGGTGGGGCTCCAAGGCCAGCCCAGGAACCAGGACCCAAAGGCTGCAGCTGCTGGCCACAGGACTCAGGGCCTGGCCGGATTGTGCAGAGGCTGAAAAGTGGGAGGAGTGTGGAGTAGCTGTGGTTTGAGAAAGAGGCCCTGGTCAGGGAGTTAAGAGGCCTGAGGTCTGGAGACCCAGTGTAGGCCACGGTCCCTTCTAAACCTCAGCACCCTAACTGCAAAATGAAATGGTTTGCAGAAAAGCACTCCTCATTCTATGTAATCTATGCATATAGTATCAGCCAAGATGCAGCAGCAGCAGAAAGTCAGAGCTCCTTAAATGCCCAACCCCAAATCCTTCCCCATCAGGATGCTGGCAGGGTCCCACCAATATGTTCTCCTGGGTAGAGAGGAACAATTGTCTTCATTCGTTTATTCACTTCATTCGTTCATTCACTCTGAAAACATGAGCTAATTAGCTCCAGCCACTGTGTTCACCCAGGTGGAGGGTGTGGGTGAGAATCCTCCCTGCTCTTTAGGAACTGTAGGGTGGAGAAAATGTAAAAGTCTAGGCTGAGGCAGCACTGTAGGCCTGGGAGAAGGAGGGGCTGGCTGGCAGGAGGTGGCCTCAGCTGAGAGTGGTGCCCCTGTGATTGAATGTGGCAAATGGGTAGTTAAGGGAGCTCCAAAGGAAATGATGATTGAATTATGGTCCATCTTCTTTGTGGGATATTATGTGGCCACTAAAGGTCATAGTCAAGATGACAATTTGCTGGTACAGCAAGACCATCAAGGTGCAGTTAGGAAAGAGAGCATTGGATAATGTTTTTTGTGAAATGGTCATGAGGCTAGCCAGGCCCAGTGACAAACACCTGTAGTCCCAGCCACTCAGGATGCTGAGGTGAGAGGATGGGCTGAGGCCAAGAGCTCAAGACTGTAGTAATTATGCCTGTGAATAGCCACCGTCCTCCAGCCTGGGCAACATAGCTTGACCCTGCCTCTAAAAAATGGTCCTGAGTTCCACTAGAGAATCCCGCAGATGCATAGAGATTGCAGAGGACAGTCAATAATGAAATCTGTGGTGTTAATGTGATTTAAGTTTTGTTTAAAAATGATTTCCTTAATGTGACTGAAGTAGATGGAGTTTTCCCGACAGATAGTTTTCTTCCTTTCCAGCAGCCATTTGTGGTGAGTTCATTTATGGGTTTCTGACTATTTGTTCTCATGTCTCAATCCTGTAATAAGTCTGTCAGCCTGCAGTGACTAACTGACACCAACTGAGAGAAAATGGAAATAGTAGGGAGGGTGTTTTGACAGTTTAATTACCCTCAAGTCATAGCCCAAGCACAAATGCTTCGGTTGTGAGGACATCTGGCTTCAGAACTGGTGGAATGCGTGTCATTCTTTTCCAGTGCGACGGTGCTTCTGAGGGTGCTTCTGAGGTGCGGGGATGATGATGGGACAGCCTTGCAGGCCACCTCTCCCTGTTCTTCAGCCCCTGGGGCTGCGACATTTTCATTCTGGGTTTTTTCCTGAAGAAACAGGAGGGCAGAGGGACCCAGGGTGTGTGGCCGTGGGGGTTTTGTAAGGTTCTGTTGCATTGTGGGGTCTCACACTCATTTCCTGCCCTGTGCTGCCCTGGGCGGCAGCCTTCAGGATAGAGATTTTTGAGTTTATGGTTTTGCTGAAAGAAATCAACTGGAAATACTTTTTTGTTTACAAATCACAAATGCCAGTCTATTCATGCATTCTCATAGCTACTAGAATATTCCTTACCAGTTCATCCCTGATAGCAGAAGGAAACTGGCTGATCAGGGTCAGGGTGAGGGGGTGTGGGTGTGGGAACTGTCTTAGTTGGTGAGGGCCTCCCAATATGGTGGGCCTCCACACCAGCGGGAATGTTTCCACAAAGTCCTCCAGCTCTGTCCATCTGACATTCCATCTCTGTCTCCGTTATTCTTACTCAGCACTTCTCTTTCCAGCCCCCGTGCTGCCCCTCCCCTCCCTGTGACCTCTGCCTTGCTGTTACGGTTTGCACAGCCCAGTTTGTGTAAAGTGGATATATCTAGAATGTTCTGCCATACAAAAGTGGCAGCTGTTTTTTTTTTCCATGTGAAAGCATTTAATGTCCTTAGCCACTATAAATAATGGCAGATAATGCACTTTGCACAGACTGTATTTCAAAAAGAATTTTTTACAGCCTGCCCTGTTGGTAGGCAATTTCTGTTGTTACATTACTCAAAACAAAGCTTGCACATCTGTGATCTTTGATCAGTGGGAACAGAAACTTAGAGCAGATTTAAGTCCCTTGCCCGCTGTCCTCTGCTTCGCCAGTGATGGGGCTGAGATGGAGCCCGAGCTCCTGGTCCGTCCTCGTCCACTCATGGGTGCCTGCATCTGGAGGGGCGCACTGCATGCACCAAGGGTCTCCCTCACGTTTGCTCACATGGGCCTCTGCATCCGACAGGCACCCCCAGCCTTGCTGGCTGCGTTCCTCTGGGAAGCAGAGCCTTCTTCAGATCCCTCAGCTCCCAAGTCTGCCATTGCACTTTTCTCCCTAAATGTATTAATATTTGAAATGGCTGCTTCCGGCCCTTCCGAGGGGCGGATGAGGGAAAATGTGGGCCAAACAAGACCGGAGGCTCCTTGTTGCGATGAGGCCTGCAGCCCCACGTGAAGTCCCTGTGCCTACACGTCCAACCTGCCGTCTGTCACTCAGTGCTCTGTGAGCATACTGTGTGCGTGTCCCTTGTGCGGGCGCCCTGTGTGGGGGCATGGTGCAGCCACAGGACAGCCGGGGTGATGAGGCAGCTGTCCCTGGGATGAGGACAAGATGACAGTGACTTCTGACCTCCTCTCATAGAAAAACGTGGATGCTGCACCACCCAAAGTGAAAGGCTGAAGTTGGAAGTCCCTTTTATCATACACGTTCAAATTGCCTGTGGAAATTCAGCAAAAATATGACATGCATTTCCATTCTATCTGCCTTTTACCCTCTCAACCTTAAATCTACTTTTAGTTCTCTGAAGACTTCTAATGACTTGGGAAAATACTTTTAAAGGATGTGAAGTGGTGTTTTTCTGTCTGCTGTTTGTTGAGTATCAGTATTTTAAGCCTTGGTTCCCTGTGGAGGAGAAGTTGGCGGGTGGGGAGGTGGGCTGGCTGCTTAGATGAGGCCTGCACACGTGATGATGATTACTGAAAACAAAGCGAGGCGCTTAACTGGGCATGTGGCCACGGGGATTTGTTATTAATTACCTTTGATCTAACTTAGGCAAAAGGGAGAACAAAATTATAGGGTCACAGAATCCCAGGTCTAGTCGTAAACAAACAAACAAAAAGAAGCCCTGCACAGTTTTAAAATGTTTCCACTAATTATGCTTCTGGGAGCAGTGCTGGTTTTCTTGTGCTGAGACTGCCTCGTGTGCTGTGGGCTGACGTGGGCTTCTGCTGTTGACAGCGGGAGAAGGTGCATACTGGATTCATGTCCCGGGGCTGCCCTCACAAAGTGCTACACAGACTGATGGCTTAAAACAGCAGGAATGTGTCTTCCCCCAGTTCTAGAGGCCAGAAGTCGGCATATCAGTGGGGGTAGGTTGCTTCCGGAGACTGTGAGGGAGAATGAACGCATACTTGTTTACAGTATTCTAAACATCTTTTACAGTAACCGTTGTCTTTGTAGTTATTTCTCTCTCTTCATTCTGTTTCTGGAGTGCCTTTTCTCCTTTTTCTTAATTAGTTTTGCTACATGTTCATTGTATTATTTCAGGGAAAAAATGTCAAAAGAATCTCAAGGCTGGATGGAATTTTCAAGGGCACCCATCCTAAGCTCACTCCGTGCCAATAATCTCCTTACTTCACAGCCAGCTGGCCGGCACAGAGACCATTCCACTGAGGACATGGTGCTGTCCTCAGCAGCTCCAGCCTGCACTTCTACCCATCCCCAGCACCTGTGCTTCTCCAGGTTCAGTGAAGAAAGACTGGTGAGGGGTTGGAAGGAGGCTCACGAGGCTGAATCTCCACAAAGTCGTGTCTGATGTGTTTGACAGCTCCTGGGATGTCTCTACAGTAGCTCCTCTTGAAATCTAAAGCAACATATCCACATTCTAAACCACTGTCAAAGATAGTAACGAAAGTTAAAAAGTGGGGGGAGGGCAGGGAAACAGACTAGATAAGAAACAGCAAGGAAACAAAAACAAAACATGACAGAGGAAGATCATCCACAGTCTGCATGGCAGTGAAGAGGAATGTGTTAACACTCCTCTGTAAGAAGAAAAAGACGGCCGGGCGCAGTGGCTCACACCTGTAATCCCAGCACTTTGGGGAGGCTGAGGCAGGGGGATTACCTGAGGTCAGGAGTTTGAGACCAGCCTGACCAATATGATGAAACCCCATCTCTACTAAAAATACAAAAATTAGCCGAGCATGATGGCATGCACCTGTAATCCCAGCTACTCAGGAGGCTGAGACAGGAGAATTGCTTGAACCCAGGAGATGGAGGTTGCAGTGATCTGATTGCGCCATTGCACTCCAACCTAGGCAACAAGAGCGAAATTCCATCTCAAAAAAAAAGAAAAAAGGACATGTTGTGTTAAAATCAAAATTCAAGTATGTTCTGCTTTAACGAGAGAGGCTAAAGAGCATGCGTGACATGGGAAACTAACAGGAATTCACCAGGAGGGATTAGCAAAGAAGGGGCGAGATCAAAGGTGACTTGAGAGCCGCACAGGAGAACTTCTGGAGAGAATCATAAACCTAAGCAAAGGAACCTGAGAGAGAGCTGTAAGAGGCACTGTCCTACTTGGCCAGGGTGGGGCATTGGGGTGGTGAGGACAGAGCACGTATGGAGTCCTTCCTGGGCCCAGAGCTCATGGAACTTACTGAAGGGTTGAGTGAAGGGAGGGACCTATCCTTCATGACTCAGATTCCCACTCTGTAAGGAAGGATGGTAATCATAACATGTTACGAGGATCCATAGATGCTTATCAAGTACCTTGCACATGCTACTCAAATTACAGCCTGAAGACATGCATGCTTCCTGGAGCCTGTTAGAAATGCAGGCTCTCCCTCACCCCAGCCCCACTCAGAGCCACTGAGTCTAGGTCTGTATTTCAGCAAGGTCCTCAGGTGATGCAGGATGCCCCCTGCACTGAGAAGTGCTACAGGTTTGATGAAGACACAAACATTGAAGGATGGACTGTGCTGGCCACAGTCCTGTAAGTTGAGCATTAAGAATAGTGTGAGTACTTGTGAACTCTGCAAGGCCGGAGTGAAAGTTAGTATTCATCTCTTGGAATAACATGACTGCTTTTGCTCTAATTTTTGGCAGATGCTCGAGGATCTGCTCTGTGGGATGCACTGGAATTCTCTTTATTAACACAGTTATTTTTGTTTTAAAAAAGCAGCAGCAAGCAAAACTATTGTCTTCACTCAACTTCTGGTTTATACAGCTAGGAAAGAAAAAGTGAAAACTTTTAGCGTGGGGGTTTCATTTTCTACTTAATCTTGCTCACCAAATTTGTGCCTTTTCTTGTGGGACATCAGGACCCCAATGTCCTAAAGCAATGTTAACATGCATCCCAGCTGTGTTTCAAGTGTGTGGTCTCTGTAAACCCTAACAGGTTGGCCTGAAGGCTGGGTACCTAATACCCACGTCTTTTAACTCCCTTCCTCCTCTCTTCCCCAGAAGGCAGTAGCAGGAGGTTCTGTGTGTATGTACCTCAAGAGGAAATGTACAGTGTATACAGTGGAAGAAGAAATACGCAGTCTGCAGTCCAGTTCCCTTCTTCCCACTTACCAGTTTTTTGTGTATTCCATAGATTTAGTAATATATGCCTATGAAAAGGAAGTCCTTTTAATATGGATAAAAATCATCTTTTATAAAAGGGGAAGATTTAATAGTCATGTCTTAAATTAATTTTCAAAGTATATAAAACAAAAATGTAAAAATAAGAGGACAGAGTGATGGAAACTGTAGGAGTGTCAATGCATTGCTATTAAACTGATCAAAATATAAAAATAAATGGAACATTTGAAAGAAGCTCTTAGATTTTGCACCACAAAGGTGTCTGAATATGTTTATAGAAATAGAAGCTGCATACCTCCGGATACTAGGGGCTTCGTTTTAAACTTCGTGCCTCTCTGGCGATTTTGGGAAAGTTGCTCAGTTCTCTGAACCTCAAGCCCCTGAAGCTGGGATCCTAAGAGTACTTCCTTCATGTCCCCTGCTGAGCACAGGCCGGAGAGTCAGCACTCAGTGAGGGGCAGCAGTTACTACTCCCAGTAGGATACCTGAAGTTTGTAGATGTCGGTAAATGAACAAATGCGTGCTCTGCACCCACTTGGAAATGAAAGACTACTCCCATAAATTATGTATTGAGTCAAAAAGGTGGGAGTGGAGGACCCTGCAGGCTGATTCTTCCCTCCGCCCTCTTTCCAGGCTCCACCTCTGTTCTTCCAGGGCTCCGGCCAGGAGCCTTGGGGCCAGTTGGCCTTTTCTCTCGACACCACCCTGGCTGCCACCACCCTTTGTTGAGAGCCTCCCTGCTGGTTCTCTTGCTGCCCCTTGCTTCCAGCAAGGCAGCCAGTGTCACAACAGGAGCCAGGGCTTGTGCTCCTAGCACTCCCATGGACCCACTGTGCCCACAGAAGCACTTTGAAAGGTCAAGGAGGCCCTCTCTTCTCTCAGCACCCCTCCTGGCTGCCCAGTGGGCTCTGACCTCTTCTGCGACCCCTCCTGGCTCACTCCCCTCCTGCCACTCACTGGCCTGTGGCTTGTCCTGAGACCCTCCAGACAGCCATTCAACCATCAGGAAGGAGAAACAAAACTATTACTATTTGTAAACAGTTTATCAGTACTTACCTAAAAATCCTGGAGAATGAGCTCAGAAATATTTTTAAGGGTTGAGACAGTTTAGCAAAATGAGCAGATACAACCTCAAACCAAACCAAACTAGAAAGCTCAGAGGACACAGAAATGCCAGTACTGAGCTGGCAACATGTCTGTTGTTTGTGAAAATGTTCTCTGGAAGAGTTAGTTCAAGGCTTTTGGCTACAAGTAACACATACCCCAATTCAGCCAGCTTCAAAAATAAGAAAGAATTATCTCTTATGAAAGTCACATAGAGGAAGCGGCCGTGGTTTAACTGCATGGCTCAGCAACATCCTCGGGCCGGTCTCCTTCCATGGGCCCCTCCTGCACCCCTCAGCTCCTCCCCCTCCAGCTCCTCCCTCTTCACCTCCTCCCCCTCCACCTCCTCCCCCTCCAGCTCTCCTTCCTGGCAGAGAGGTCCGCCTGGGTCCTCACAGATGCAACAGTGTACACTGGAAGGAGAGTCCCTTGGGCACATTGTGTAATTTATTTGGGTTTCTGCTTTTGAATCTATAAAATGGAAATTGTGTGTATCTCATAGCATTCCTCTGTGGCTAGAATGACAGGCTGTATGTGAGATACTTGGATCTGTGGGGGAAGTGCACTTAGCATGTCACAGGACCCTGAGGTCCTAGTTCTCTTCCATGCTTCCTGCACTGAGAGGTACTTGGTCAGAGGCAGGCAATCTGAATGCTCTCCCCAACATCCAGTCAGTTGTCATTTATCTTGGTCTTTCATTTTCCCTTGCACATTTTTTTTTTCTTTCCCTTTCAGTTTGCAAACCATTCCCCTTGGGAGAGAATACCATTTAAGGTAGTTTATTTTGCTAGTTGTATTATTTCTTAATCTTCTTTATTCTCTGTGCACATGCAAAGCCCCTTTTTTTTGGCTAGAGTCATTGCTTCAAGCTGCAGCTCCCTTGGGCTTTGTTTTCCTGACTTCATTCTGTATTTGTTACTGGTAATAACCTCATTTTGTAATTTTGCTCTTTAGTCACAGGGCTTCATTTGGAACACTCACATTTTTGTTCTCACCATGCTTATTTGTGATTGTGGAGTTGAGGTTTTGACTTTAAGGTGCTTTCGATTCCAGAGCCATGTGCCATAGAATCATCTGTGTGTTCATGGGAACGTCTTTGCCGTGATCTCTCTGAAGTCTGTGGGCACATTCCAGGCCCTGCTGGCGTTCTGTCCGCGGGCTTCATGCAGGGAATGAAGTGTCCTTGCTTTCTCTTTCCTAGATAAGTCTCTGCCTCTGTGAGAACTGGGTCCACCTTGTCTTGGTTGCTTTTCTCTGTGAGAGCCTGAATGGTAAGCATGGCCAGCGTCCTATGAGGACGCTGTGCCCCATGTGCCCTGGGTTGGGAGGGGCTGACTAAAATGATGCCAAATGAGCAGAAGCTGAGCAGCTGTCTGGGTCAGCGCAGCCTCTGCGTGCTGCTTTCCCGGTTGCACTGCCTCCACCTGGCCAGGGTCCCTCAGCTGCTCACATGAGGCTCTGGCCTCCGGCCCCGCTGCCCTTTAACCTCAACTGCAGCCTCTCCAGTGTGGTCATCAGTTTTTTCACCTAAGGGTTCATGTTCTTGACAAGTACACAGTTTATTCACCTCCTGTCCATTCTCTTTTATATTCCAAATACCTCTCCATCTCCATGTTCAAATATTTCAATCCCATCCCACCAATTCCTGGCAGGATCCATCACTGCGGCTATGAACACAAATATACCCACTGGATTGGATGCAGGTGCTGGCGTTTCTGGTTCTGCAGTGTGAGTGGCCACATTGCAAACATAGCCTGGCTGCCTCTCTGCTACAAAGACCACACTCCCGCCCCTCCCTCACCTGCAGCAGGGTGTTGGGCTCCTCCCCTCAACAGGAGCCACAGGCTTGGCACAGGCTTGCTGAGTGGGGCAGCCAGTCACTCCTGTCATGTCAGAAACAGGTGTGTCTCAGGAAACCCATGCACACCCAGCACAATCTGGCAGCGCCAAAACCCAGATCCAAGTCGTCACTCGTCCCATCAGTCACTCCTCCCATGTATTTATGGAATGTCTGCCACATGCAAGGTGCCATTCTGGGCTCTCAGGGCACCAGGATGAGTGATGCTGTGTCCTCGTGTTCAGAAGGCTCAGGAAATCATACCATACTGGGCAATTGCTTCATACTCACGGGCGTGCCTTGTTCTGGGTGCCAGAGGACAGGGGTGCCTGCTCTGCTGGGAAGGCAGTGACAGGCAGCAAGAGGGGGCTGCCTGGTGATTCTGAGCTGAGACTAACAGATACATGGGAATTAGCCAGACCAGAGGCTGGGAGGAGCCTGGCATGAGGTGGCCACAGGCATTCCAGGAGACGTGGTCTGCGTGGTGAAAGCCCGGGACATGTTATCTAGTGAGGGCCCAGGAGGGCAGACTGGATCCAGGCAGTGTGATTACTGCTGGAGAAGGAGAATAGGGCACGCGGTGAGACACAAGGCTCTGAAGTGGGCAGGAGCCCCTCATAGCAGGCCCTGTCCCTCTGGAGAGCTCACCCTCCCATGAGTGATGGGTGGCGAGGAGTGTAGGGCCAAGCCTGCCACAGCTTGGGTGGTAGGAACGAGCTCTGCCCCTGCTGCCCTGTGTTGAGGCTCCTGCCCATGGCTGTAGGGGCAGCTGGGCCAGAGGGGACAGAGCAGAGAAGCCAGGGCGTGGCTAGAGAGGAGGAGAGGTGAGACCAAAGACCCATGTGCCCTGGGTTGGAAGGGGCTGACTAAAATGATGCGGGGATCCTGGTGGAACTGGAGCGCTGTCAGGAGTCAGGCCCCTGGGCCCCTGGCCTCTGTCTCTCCTGGGCCACACGCCGTGTCAGCCGCCTCTCCCTCTCCCTACATTTCTACCCTTCCCTCTGCGGCCTGCTGGACTTTCCTGCACCCCCAGGGAAGATTGGCCCAGCCCCTCTGACACGCTACTGGCCAGTCAGCTGGGCTGGAGAGGTGGCAGGTCCTGCTAAGAATACAGGCTGCCTGGCCAGCCCCCTGGCACCTGCGGGGCTGGGCCAGCTCACTGAGAAGGGATGGTTGTCAGTTAACATCACAGCTTATTCTCCCAGTCTTTGCTGAGCCTAGAGCTCCCTTTCAAACCATGCCAAGACTCCCAGTGAGGAAGAGATGATGGCGTTCAGAGTAAAACGACTCCAGCATTGTCTGGAGACAGATGACATGCCAAGGGTACTAGTGCAGCCCGGCTGGGAGGCTGGCTGTGGCGGCCCTTAATTCTTAGACAGCGCTCCACACAGAGGCCCGTGATGCCCCCAGTCTCCTGTGGCTCTCCCATCCCACCCTTGCCTGAACTTCTTTCTGCACTTCACCATCCTGTTTCGAGAGACGCCTGTCATCGTAGGAAGAGTCTGACTGTCTAGCTCACTACTGGGTTCAAGTCCTGGTGCTGCTGTAGCAGTAGTGTGGCCTTGGTGAGGCACTCACTCTTGCAGAGCCTCTGTTCTCCCACCCAATCCCCATCCTGTGCCATTCCCCACCATGTGCACACGGCACAGGCTGGCCTGATGGACACTGGCAACATGAGGGGCAGCCATGGTTTTACTCACCTCTTCTTACCCTTTCTACCCCATCTTCTGGAGAAAGTCTTCCTGCAACCCCAGCCTCTTCCTAGAATGTTTTGTGTATTTTCTTTAACCAAACCATCAACCACAAACCAGAACTGAAGGGCTCCTCCCAGGGCACACCCCGTGTAGGGAAGGGAGGTGTGGTGGAGTCTCCTTGCTCCTGGCTGACACTTCTGTGCAGATTGTCCCCACCACATCAAATCCTGCACCAGTGGGCCTGTCTCTCCTTGTCACTATTTTGGCTCCCATCTGTGACCATCACACATTGCTCTCTTTGTCCTTGAGGCTTTTGGAATCTCCCTGGTTAGTTCTCCTGTTGCCCTTTCCCACATCCCTGTCAGCAAATGAATCACCTGGACCCGCTTCCCCTGGTAGTGGAGGCTGCCGGCCACGTTCACCCACCCCTCTGCCAAACCCGTGGTGGCCAAGTCCCTTGCTGTGCTTTTCAGGGCAGCACCGCACATGGCTCTGTCCACTCGGCCCACTGTCTCGGGTGCCTTCCTGTGTACCAGCTCCCAGCTAGTGGGCTCCAAGTGCTTCACCAGAGGCCCCTGCCTTCGCCGAGCTGTCTTCTCCCCAAAAGTCCTCTCCGTCCTGTGTGTCTCTCCCCACCTCTGCCCATATGTGCAAGCATTTCCATCCTCACAAAGGCACCTTCCCTTGCCCTGTGTGACTTCCAGCTGCCACCTGTCCCCTCCTACAGTCTTCACCCCCACCTTGGACTGTTTTCTCCCTACTGCGGCAGGGACCTGTGTCTACCATGGTGTGAAACTGCAGAGAAAGAGCACGGTAACCCCAGGGCCACAGCCACTGGAAATGTGCCGTGCTTATTTTGATCTCTCTTCAGCTGGGGAGAGGACATCACTTTTTCCTGAAAATTCTCCCACCCCTTGCTGCCCTGGTTCCTGGTGAGCCACCTCCTGCCACGTCTTCCCATTGCCTACACGTCCTTCTCATCAGCCTTAGATGCTTCATGCTCTGCTCCTGGCCTCAGTGCTGCTCCTTCCTGCAGCCTTCTCCTGGGCATGCCCACGTTTCCATCACCACCTTCCCACAGGAGGCTCCAGAGCTGCTTCCGCCCTCTCCAGCCCAGCACAGACTTTTTCATCTGCCCTGCCCTTGTCCTGGTGCTGCTGTAGCGGTAGTGTGACGTTGGTAAGGCACTCACTCTTGCAGAGCCCCTGTACTCCCGTATTGCCCTGCCTGTTGGGGGGGCCTTTATTGAGACCAGAACCTAGGGCCTTTTCTTCTCAGCCCTTGTCTCCCTCCCCATGCGCTCCCCATCCAGTCAATCCCAGGCCAGTCATTGCTGACAGCCTCAGCGCCTCATTCTCTTCTCTCCATTTTTTCTCTAATATTCAGAAGCCTTCATCATGTCTTGCCTAGACTATTGCAATGCCCTCTTTTTAAAAATCCTCGGCTTTTTAATTGTATAACATATAGCAGGATCCAATCTAAATAAAACATAATCTCTGCCCTCGGGAAACTCATGGTAATGGCAGTAGATTGACTTGTAAATAGAACACACGCAAGGCGGTGGGCGAGATGCATCAGAGCAGCGCAGGTGGCATCTGTGGAACCACACAGCATCTCACTCAGGTGGTGTCTGTGGGACGGCACAGTTCAGGGCAAGGCGGCGGCTCACACAGGTGGTGTCTGTGCCGAGTGCCCTCCTGGCAGGAGAGAGTGCTCGGTGAGACACAGTGCAGGCCTGGCCTGTGCTGCTGTTCTACATGGTCTCCTTCTGCACATGCGCAGATTCCCATGGTCTGACTTATGTGGGCTTTGGAGGTTTGGGACATCTTGTGTACCTTGATGGGCATATTTCTAGAGTCAGAACTATATCACACTGTGTCAGGGGGAGAATTGCAAAAAAACAAAAAACAAAAAAAACCCTACACAATATTCACACAGGGGCAGCTTCTTTGACACTTGAGTGTCTCCCTGAGCTAAATGAAGCCTCACTTCAAATATACCTGAGTCCTGTCACAAAATCAGCTTTACCCAGGGAACACCCAGCACTTCCACGGTTTCTCCTGATAATTTATTTACATATGCAGAATTCTATAGTGTTCATCTGCATGCTCACAGTAACAAGACCAAAAACAGCACCTCAGAGTGAGGGCTAGATTTGGGGTCTGGTGTCCAGCCTGTGCCCTCCCGTCACCTTCCGTGGTGCCCCCATGCCCTGCTCCTCAGCTTGTCACTAGGGAGTCTGCCTGCGGCTCCACTCCTGACCCGTGGAGCGTCCATCAGCTGCAGCCCGGCTATGTGTGCCCAGGTGCACGGCCTCCCTGCCTATGAGTAACTCCTGCCCTGAGGACACGCTAGCCCAGCAGGGGAGAATGGAGACCTTACTTCAGAAATGGTCACCAGGCAACGGCGTGCCCAGAGGGGTTGTGGAGCTGCTGTGATCATGCCAGGCTGAGTCGCAAACCCTGGGTGGTCTTTGCAGCTCTTCCCATAGTTCACCGCAGACGGCCTTACCTTACTGTGACCCAGTTCCCTCCACCCTAATGTGTGAACTGGTAGCGTGGAGTGTAGTCCACTAGAATCAAAGCCCTGAGAGGGCTTGTCACCACACCCCAGGTGCCCCCTTACCAGCATGTTGGGTCCTTCATACACTGTCGCTGAGTGAACGACAGGGCGTGGTCTGCTGGCCCTGCAGCCTGCGCATACTCGGGGTGTGATGGAGCTTTCCCTTCTGTGCTCACCTATGTTCGTCTGTCTTTCAGGAGCCCAGCAGCCGGGGCCGCCCTATTACACCGACCCAGGAGGACCGGGGATGAACCCTGTCGGCAATTCCATGGCAATGGCTTTCCAGGTCCCACCCAACTCACCCCAGGGGAGTGTGGCCTGCCCGCCCCCTCCAGCCTACTGCAACACGCCTCCGCCCCCGTACGAACAGGTAGTGAAGGCCAAGTAGCCGGGTGCCCACGTGCAAGAGGAACGACAGGAGAAGGCCTTTCCCTGGCCTTTCTGTCCCCGTTGATGTTCACTTCCAGGAATGGTCTCATGGGCCGCTAAGGGCAGTTCCTCTGATATCCTCACGGCAAGCACAGCTCTCTCTCAGATTTTCCACGGAGGACAATATATGAACTCACACTATGTCTCCTCTGTTGCTTCTGTTTCTGACACAGTCTGTGCTCTCAGGTGGTAGTGTGGTGATAGTCCCTGAGGGCTGATGTCCTTACGATGGCGTGACCAGATCTTCAGGAGAGAGACTGAGAGGAAGAAGGCAGTGCTGGAGGTGCAGGTGGCATGTGGAGGGGCCAGACCAAGCATCCCAGGCAAGCATCCTTCTGCCAGGTATTAATAGGAAGCCCCACGCCGGGCAGCTCAGCCAACAAAGCAGCAGCTGGCTGAGCTGAACCCAGCAGGTCGTCTGCTCCAGCCTGTCCTCTCGTCAGCCTTCCTCTTCCAGAAGCTGTTGGAGAGACATTCAGGAGAGAGCAAGCCCCTTGTCATGTTTCTGTCTCTGTTCATATCCTAAAGATAGACTTCTCCTGCACCGCCAGGGCAGGGTAGTGCGTGCGGCTCTCACCGCACGATGGGGCCTAGAATCAGGCTCGCCTGGGAGGCCTGACAGTGATCTGACGTCCACTAAGCAAAGTTCTTTAAATTCATGGGAAATCACTTCCTGCCCTAAACTAAGACATTGCATTTTGTGAGCTCTTGGTCTGATTTGGAGAAAGGACTGTTACCCTTTCTTTCGGTGTGTTTATGGAAGTGTATGTAGCGCGTCCTGCCCTTTGAGATCAGACTGGGTGTGTGTTTTCCCTGGACATCACCGCCTCTCCAGGGCATTCTCAGGCCCGGGAGTCTCCTTCCCTCAGGCAGCTCCAGTGGTGAGTTCTGAAGGGCGCTTTCAAAGCAGGGGGCACATCTGGCTGGGAAGTCACTTGGACCCTTCCAGGGAGAGAGACCAGCTGAGGTGTCTCTGTGAGATTGTATTGGGTCTAAGCGGGTATGTGCTGGGCTCCAAGGAGGAGGAGCTTGCTGGGAAAAGACAGGAAAAGTACTGACTCAACTGCTCTGACCATGTTGTTATAATTAGAAGGAAGAAGATGTGGTTGGAAATGCATATTCCTGGATAGGAATCACAGCTCACCCCAGGATCTCACAGGTAGTCTCCTGAGTAGTTTGGCTAGCAGGGAGCTAGCTCTGTTCTGCCGCGTATAGTGTTGTGTGAACCCTGACCTGTCCTGTGTGCTAAGAGCTATGCAGCTTAGCCAAGGCGCCTAGATTACTAGATGTGCTGTATCACGGGGAATGAGGTGGGGGTGCTTATTTTTTAATGAACTAATCAGAGCCTCTTGAGAAATTGTTACTCATTGAACTGGAACATCAAGACATCTCACGGAAGTGGACACGGAGTGATTTGGTGGCTGTGCTTTTCACTCTGAGGACATTGAATTAGAGAACCTCCTGGGGAATTTTGTGGGAAACTCTTGGGAACAAAACAGACACCCTGGGAATGCAGTTGCAAGCACAGATGCCGCCACCAGTGTCTCTGACCACCCTGTGTGACTGCTGACTGCCAGGGTGGTACCTCCCATGCTGCAGGCCTACATCTAAATGAGACAACAAAGCACAATGTTCACTGTTTACAATCAAGACAACTACGTGGGTCCAAACACTCCTCTTTCTCCAGGTCATTTGTTTTGCATTTTTAATGTCAGTTTCTCCCTTTATTTTTTGTAATGAAAAAGCACACTAAGAGCTGCCCCTGGAATCAGGTACAGCCGAATAGGCACCCAAAGGTCTGTGACTAAATTTTGTTTATCTTTTTGATAGCAAATGATGTTAAGAGACAGTGATGGTTAGGGCTCAACAATTTTGTATTCCCACGTTTGTGTGAGACAGATTTTGTTTTCCCTTGAACTTGATTAGAATTGTGCTACTGTGAACACTGATCCTGCATATGGAAGTCCCACTTCGGTGACATTTCCTGGCCATTCTTGTTTCCATTGTGTAGATGGTGGGTTGTGCCCACCTCCTGGAGTGAGACAGCTCCTGGTGTGTGGAATTCCTGGAGTGTCCGTGGTTCAGAGTAAACTTGAAGCAGATCTGTGCATGCTTTTCCTCTGCGATAATTGGCTCATTTCTCTTTTTTGTTCTCTTTTGATAGGATCCTGTTTCCTATGTGTGCAAAATAAAAATAAATTTGGGCATGTGCTTTGATTGTTTTGTGGGGGAGTGGAAAGAGGGTGGAGATGAAGTTTCTAATGAGGAAGGGTGTACAGCAGATCCTTGGTTCAGTGGAGTGGGGTAGGTGGAGGATGCGCCTGGTCTCGGGAACCAGAAACTAGATGTTATTTGAGAATGTAAGATACAAGCTATGGAGACAGTTGTCCCCGGTGGGTAGGAAGACAGAAGCATTGCTAAAGTAATGTTTTGTTGATATTGTTAGTTATCCTTGAGCTAGGAATGTTTTTCACAGATTGGGGGAGCCTTCATTTTAAAACACAGCTCTGCTTGGTCAGAAATAACACTTCTCTCACAGATGCTACTGAAGGGTGTAGCTGCTACAGTTAAACTGCATTTTAATTTATTTTTTATTTTTTGTTTTAGAGATGGGGTCTCACTATGCTGCCCAGGCTGGCCTCAAACTATTGGCCTCAAGTGATTCTCCTACCCCAGCCTCTCAAGCTGTATTTTAGATATATCACTAATTGACATAATGTTTGCAAAGAAGCATTTTCCATTTTGCTTCCTTTTTTTGTTTGTTTTTTAGAGACAGGGTCTTGTTCTGTCACCCAGCCTGGCATGCAGTGGTTCCATCATAGCTCACTGCAGCCTCAAACCTCTAGGCTCAAGCAGTCCTCCCTCTTCCCAAAGCTGTCGGATTACAGGCATGAGCCACAGTGCTTGGTTGATTTTTGCCTTCTTAAAGCATGAGTCCTAGAGTGTGGTCCCTCCCCTAAAAGTCTTCTGTAGAACTTTTGGGGACCACAATTGTGTCCATCCCTGGGCAACTGGCAGTGCACACCAGCGTACTGAACAGTCTGAGAAGCGTCTTAATGCTGTTTAATCCAGCACTCCCCCACATTAGTAGGCCATACAGTTCTTTTCCTTGTAGCAGGCAGTGCTGGCAGTAAGCACACCACTTCTGCCCACCCCATATTTGAGGACAGCTGCCCTGAAAGGCAGAACAAAGAAAGGGCAGCAATGCTTCCAGCTCTGGTATTTTGCACCCTTGCAGCTGGGCCTTTATTAAAATGCTGTTCTCAGGCAGGGTGCTGACAAATCCACTGACTACTTGGCACTGTGTGTGGTTTTTGAAAGTCTGAGTTTTTTAAAAATATATTTTGCATCTGTTTTCACCTTTAAAAGGCAACCGCAAATGACCCATTTTTATGATAAAACTAACTCAGAGTACAGGTACAGCCCCACTGATGTAAACCGCTTTTGAGGCTTTGAGGTTTTAGATGACAGTCATCTGAAAACATCAGCTTCTCAAACACATCAGCTCCAGGCCTGGTCTGAGCCTGAGAAGCCCCTAGGAAGTTAGAGATTTTCAAGCTCAGAGGGCTCAGAAGAGGCCCAGTGGTTTTCATACTGCATTAACCTGAAGGCTTCCCAACAATCGTCCAGGGGTTCCTCAAATGCTCGACTACAAAGTAAAATGTTGTTTGACCACTTCTAGGTATTTTGTCCTGAAAAATTTAAAGCATACAGAAAAGCTGAAAAAAATTACCGTTAACACTCATAAACCCACTACCTAGATTCCATAACTATTTATATACTATAAAAACTAGTATGCTTTAAAAGAAAAAAAAATGTACCTTTTCTAACACTTTATATACTGTATTTTAAAGCATTGATAGTCACTTTGATCCTAGAATAAGGTAAAAATTAGTTTATCCTCGAATACTGTGACTTTCCCCTCCCTTTTCATTGATCCTAAGCACAATTCTAGTCAAATTCTTCAGACACTGAGGTCTGACCCGCCCATTTTAGCAGGAAAACATTATCTTCCCTCCTGTCCCATGATACCCTGGGGGTTCACTCTGCCCTTAGGCCACAGAGCTGTCTCCACATTGATGTCATTGACAGCCACTCCTGTGGGGTCCCATGCATGCTTACCTGCAGCTGCAGCTGACCCGGCCCTGCCCAGGCACTTCCAGAGGGGTTCCATCCTGGGCCACCTGCTGGGCCTATCCTCCAGCCCATCCCATAGTTGCAATACAGTCGCTCATCCGAACACACCTTCACGTCCCTCCGAGCTGTGTGTGCCACCAGAAACCATGACCGTTGATCCATCTGATGAGTTTCCAGACCATTGCACCTCCTCTGGGAAGGGCCAGGCCTCAGCCTTTCCTTGGAAGCTCCTTGGTGCCTCTGCAGTTTGCCCAGGGGCAGCCAGCACTGCCACCATGGGCCACTTAGAGGGGAAGAGGGGAGCTGTGAGCTCCAAAGGCCCCATCACATTCTCTCTTCTCCTCAGGGCCTTTTTTTTTTTTTTTTTTTTTTGAAACGAGTCTTGCTGTTGCCAGGCTGGAGTACAGTGATGCAATCTCGGCTCACTACAACCTCCACCTCCCGGGTTCAAGGGATTCTCCTGCCTCAGCCTCCTGAGTAGTTGGGACTGTAGGCACATGCCACCACACTCAGCTAATTTTTGTATTTTTAGTAGAGACAGGGTTTCACCATGTTGGTCAGGATGGTCTTGATCTCTTGACCTCATGATCCCCCCATCTCTGCCTCCCAAAGTGCTGGGATTACAGACGTGAGCCACTGCCCCTGGCCAGGGCCTTTTTCTCTGATTAAAAAATGTTTTAGTTACTCTTCAGCACTTATGTATTCTGAAAAAGAAAATACCAGTTTAGTTTGTTTTATATACTAGAATCCTGCTGTCAGTTTTACCTGATAGAAGGGGTATATTACAGGAACAAGTTTGATGGATACTAATCTCATCCAGGACCTCGTCATGTGGGCAGGAAGTAAGTCAGAAGAGACTGAGCAGCTCACCTGATGTCACAGCCACCTATGGGGAAGAAGACCCCACCTGGCCAGCTTCCTCCAGTGAAATGGAAGCAGAGGTCATTTACAAGGCAAATGTCATGACTTGAGATGCAAACTGCTCACTTTTATCTGTCCTTCCAAAATATCACTGACCTTCAAAAAATGTGTAACAGGCCAAAAACAAAAAGTGTTGAGTAATTTTTGAAATAGGAGAGGTGGCTTTGACTGATGGGGAAGCAGATCTAAGGAGATAGAAGTTGAACTGTACACAGAAGGTGGCTGGGGAGGGAGGAGCTGTTTCTCAGAGAGGCTCCACATTGAGGCCAGCAGGTGCAGAGAGCAGAGGGGCCGTGGCAGGGACCGGGGAGATCGACCAGTGGCCATTGTGAGAATAGCTGTACCGGGGACCAGAAGTCTCCTTCCTGACTCCCTCCTGCCCCTCACCCCATGTGCACAGAGCAGCTGGCTGCAGGAATTAATGGCCCAGAGCTTGTCTTCTCACAAAGGGATGCCTTACATCCGGGGTTCCCAACCCTCAGGCTGCAGACTGGTACTGATCTGTGGCCTGTTAGGAACTGGGTCGTACAGCAGGAGGTGAGTGGCAGGCGAGTATTACCACCTGAGCTCTGCCTCCTGTCTGATCAGCAGTGGTATTAGATTCCCATAGGAATGTGAGCCCTGTTGTGAACTGTGCAGGAGAGAGATCTAGGTTTCATGGTCCTTATGAGAATCTAATGCCTGATGATCTGAGGTGAAAGTTTCATTCTGAAATCATCCCCACCACCCCCTGGTCCATGGAAAAATTGTCTTCTACAAAACCAGTCACTGATGCCAAAAAAGCTGGGGACCATGCTTTACATGGTAAGGCTCCTGGCATGAGTGAGGCAGGCTGTTGGCATCACTACCTAATTTTAAGTGTTTTGAACATTTTCTAATTTATCAATTAAAATGTTCATAATTGGGCCAGGCACAGTGGCTCACACTTGTAATCCCAGCACTTTGGGAGGCTAAGACAGGAGGATCACTTGAATCCAAGAGTTTGAGACCAGCCTGGGCAATATAGTGACATCCCATCTCTTTTTTTAAAAAACTAAATTAAAAAAGTAAAATGTCTCTGATAAAACAGACTTTAAACCATCAAAGATCACAAGAGACAGGGTCATTACATAATGGTAAAGGGATCAATTCATCAGGAAGAGCTAACTATCCTAAATATATGTGCATCCAATACAGGAGCACCCAGATTCATAAAGCAAGTCCTTAGAGACTTACAAAGAGACTTAGACTCCCATACAATAATAATGGGAGACTTTAACACCCCACTGTCAACATTAGATGGATCAACGAGACAAAGTTAACAAGGATATCCAGGAATTGAACTCAACTCTGCACCAAGTGGACCTAATAGACATCTACAGAACTCATTCTTCTCAGCACGACATCACACTTATTCCAAAATTGACCACATAGTTGTAAGTAAAGCATTCTTCAGCAAACGTGAAAGAACAGAAATTATAACAGACTGTCTCTGAGACCACAGTGCAATTAAACTAGAACTCAGGACTAAGAAACTCAATCAAAACTGCTCAACTACATGGAAACTGAAAAACCTGCTCCTGAATGACTAATGGATACATAACAAAATGAAGGCAGAAATAAAGATGTTCTTTGAAACCAATAAGAACAAATATACAACATACCAGAATCTCTGGGACACATTTAAAGCAGTGTGTAGTGAAAACTTATAGCACTAAATGCCCACAAGCAAAAGCAGGAAAGATCTAAAATTTGACACCCTGAACATCACAATTTTAAAAGAACTTTAGGAGAAGCAAGAGCAAACACATTTCAAAAGCTAGCCAAGAAGGGCGGAGAAAATGTAAAGCTAAGATCAGAGCCCAGAAACTGAAGGACGATATTAGCACAAAAAACCCTCCAAAAGAATCACATGATTATCTAGGAGCTGGCTTTTTTGCAAAAGATCAATGGCTGGGCGTGGTGGCTCACAGCCTAGCACTGTTGGGGAAGGGCCAGAACGGGGCCAGATCACGACGGTAGGAGATTGAGAACCATCCTGGCCAACATGGTGAAAACCCCGTCCTCTACTAAAACAATACAAAAACTACAGGTGACGGCTGGCAGGCACCTAGTAGAGTCCCAGCCCTACTTGGGAGGCCCTGAGGCACGTAAACCCCGGGAGCGGAGCTTGCAGTGCAGCTGGAGATCTGGCACTGCACTCCGCCTGGGGCAACAGGCCGGAGACTCCATTCTCAAAAAAAAAAAGATCAACCCAGAGTTGAATTGATAGACTGCTAGCAACAGACTAATAAAGAAGCAATTAAGAGAGGAAGAATCAACATAGATGCCAATAAAAAATGATAAAGGGGATATCATCACCGACCAGCCCACAAAGAAATACAAACTACCATCAGAGATACTATAAAACACCTCTATGCAAATAAACTAGAAAAACCTAGAAGCAAATGGGATAACTGGACACATAACACTCTCCCAAGACGTAAACCAGGAGAAGTGAATCCCTGAATGACCAATGCCAAAGCCTCTGAAACTCAAGGTCAATTAATTAATAGGGGCCTACCAACCCAAAAAAAAGTCCAGGGAACCAGACGAGGTTCACAGCCAAAAGTGCTACAGGAGGTACAAGGAGGAGCTGGTTACCATCCCTTCTGAAATATTCATCAATAGAACAAAGAGGGGAATGCCTCCCTAACTCATTTTATGAGGGGCCCCATACATCATCCTCAGATACCAAAGCCTGACAGAGGGGTACAAACAAAAAAAGAGAATTTTAGACCATATCCCTGGACGAACATCGACTGCCAAACCAATCCTCGAATAAAATAACTGCAAACCGAATCAGTAGCACATCAAAAAGCTTATCCACCATATCAAGTGGGGCCTTCATCCCTGCGTTGCAAGGCTGGTTCAACATACGCCAATCAATAATTTGTAGTTCCAGCAGTAACAGGGAACCAAGGGACAAAACCACGTGATTATCCTCAATAGATGCAGAAAAGACACTTTGACAAAATCGTCAACCACCAAAAAAACCCCTTCATTCGCTAAAAACTTCTCAATAAATACTCGGTATTGATGGAATGTGCCTTCTCAAGAATAATAAGCAGCCTTATTTATGATACAACCCACAGCCAAGTTATCATACTGAATGGGCAAAAAACTGGACAGCATGTCTTTTTTGAAAAAACTGACCATCAAGACAGGCCGCAATGCCCTCTACTCCACACTCCTCCTGTTCAAACATAGTCGTTGGCGAAGTTACATGGGGCTAGGGCAATCAGGCATAGAGGAAAGAAATAAAGGGCTATTCGTTAGGAAAAGAGGAAGCCTCAAATTGTCCCCTGGGGGCTTTGCAAGGAGGACATGATTGTTATTATTTAGGAAAAACGCCATTGCGTCTAGCCCAAAATCTCTTAAGCTGATAGCACCTCAGCAAAGTCTCAGGGGATACAGAACTAAATCAATGTGCAAAAATCGACAAGCGATTCCTTATACACCAGTAACAGACAGAGAGCCACAAATCAATGAAATGAACTCCCATTCAACAATAGCTTTTATTTCAAAGTGAATAAAATACTTGGCCAATCCAAACTTACAAGGATTGTAAGGACCATCTTCAAGGATAACTACAAACCACTGCCTCAGTGAAATTAAAAGTGCGACACAGCAAATGAAAGAACATAGCCCATGCTCATGGGATAGGAAGAATAATATTGCTGAAAATGGCGCATACTGGGGCCCAAGCGTAATTTATATATTCAATGGCCCGCATCCCCATTAAGCTACCAATGACTTTCTTCAGCAGAATTGCGAAAAAAACTGCCTTTAAAGCTGTCATATGGAACAAAAAAGACCCCACATTGCCAAGACAATTCCTAAGCCCAAACAGAACAAGCTTGGGAGGTATCACGGACTACCTGGACTTCCAAACCTATACTTCAAGCTACAGTAACCAAAACAGCCATTGGCTTACTGCGTACCAAACAGATATGACCAAATGCGGAACAGAACAGAGGGGCCCTCAGAAAATGCCCACACATCTACAACCATTGATCTTTTGGACAAATACCTGACAAAAACAAGAAATGGGGGGGAAGGATTCCCAATATTTAATTAAATTGGGGGCTGGAAAAATTGGCCTAGCCCCAATAAGTAGAAGGCTGAAACTAGATCTTTCCGTACTCACTTATACGGAAAATTAATTCAAGCATGGATTAGCAGCACTTAAATCTTAGACCTAAAACCCATTAAAAATCTCTAAAAGAAAACCTAGGTAATACCATTCAGGACATTTAGGGCATGGGCAGGGAACTTCATGGTCTAAAACCCCACAAGCCAATGGCAACAAAAGGCCAGAATTGGGACAAATGGGATCTAATTAAACTAAAGAACTACTGCAACAGCCCAAAGAATCCATCAGACGTGAAAGGCAAGCTAACAGAATGTAGAAATTTTTGCAATACTACTCATCTGACAAAGGGAGCTAATATCAGAAACCTTTTAAAGCAACTCCAATCAAATTAGAAGAAAAAACCCCATCAAAAAAGTGGGCAAAGGATAGAACGACATTTCTCAAAAGAAGACCAATTCTACAGCCAACAGACACATGAAAAAATGCTCATCAGCAACTGGCCAATCAGAAAAATGCAAATCAAAACCACAGTTGAGTAATACCCATCTCACACCAGTTAATGCAAATCATTTTAAAAAATCGAGGAAACAACCAGGTGGCTGGAGAGGATGTGGAGAAATAGGAACACTTTTTTACACTTGTTAAGGTGGTCACATGTAAACTAGTTCAACCATTGTGGAAAACCTGTGGCAATTCTCACAGGATCTAGGAACTGGAACATTATCCATTGATCCAGCCATCCCATTACTGGGGAGTAATACTCAAAGGATTATAAGTCATGCTGCTATAAAGACACAATGCAACATGTCTTACTATGCGGCACGTATTACAATAGCAAAGCCTTGGAATCAACCCAAATGTCCATCAGTGACAGACTGGATTAGAAAATGTGGCATATACACATGGAATACTATGCAGCTCATAAAACAAGGATGATGTTATGTCCTTATGCAGGGAGACATGGATGCAGCTTGGAAAGTTGATTCTAGCAGACATATCGCAAGACAGAAATCCAAATAGCTGCATGTTTCCTCACTCAAGTGGAATTGACAAGTGAACAATGAGATCACTTGGACACGGGGAGGGGAACATCACACACTGGGTCCTATTGTAGGGAGGGGGAGGAGGGATAGCATTAGGAGATATACCTAATGTAAATGACGAGTTAATGGGTGCGGCACACCAACATGGCACATGTATACATATGTAACAAACCTGCACGTTGTGCACATGTACCCTAGAACTTAAAAGTATAATAAAAAATAAATAAAAATAAAATGTTCATTGTCTGGAGTTCCTGTGGCTTTCCTACAGCCCCTGGATCTCGATCCAAGGTCATTCACCACAATGCCAATCCCACCTTGGAGAATTTCTCTGGCACTAGAAGAAAGAAACTCAGCTTCTGATTTCCCCCTCAGTCCCTGAGCCTCTGCCCACATTTGGCTCTGTGTCCTTTTCCAGAGGATCTGCGTGCTGTTTAAAATGCTTTGTCCTAAAGCAGAACTCTTCTCTCCTTTCTGTCACTCTGTAGGAGGGGAGAGGAGTGCCTCCATTTTAACTCTAATCTTTTCTTCTGACTTGCACTATGCCAGCCTTTCTACCCAATCTACGCCCAAGCATTTCTCAGCTAAAGTGATCCTTAGTAGTTTGAATTCTTGTCACAATCTGTTCAGGCTGCTATAACGAAATGCCATAGGCTGGGTGGTTTATAAACAAAGGAAATTTATTTCTTAGAGTTCTGGAGGCCCATGGTCAGGAAGGCAGTAGGTGCAGTGTCTGGTGAGTGTCGGCTTCGTGGTTCGTAGATGACTGTCTTCTTGCTGCACAGTCACTTGGCAGAAGGGGTGAGGGGGTCTCTCTGGGGCCACTAATCCATTCATCAGGGCTCCCTCCCCTTCATGACTTCATTTCCCAAAGGGCCCACCTTCAAACACCATTGGATTGGGGATTCAGTTTCAACATATGACATTTGGGGGGACACAGACATTCAGTCCATAGCGGTTCTCAGTGCCTAACATTCTTTGAATGCCAAGAATGAGAGCACAGAGTAGATGTGAGAGAGTCCCTGTGGACGTAACTGTCCACTGCTGGTGTCATGGAAAGACCATGGGCTCTGAAGATGGACAGTCTCGCTCAAGTCCTGAGTCTACTAATTACTGGCTTTGTGTCTTACAGCAAGTGATTTAATCTCCAGTCTCAGTTTCCTCAACTCTAAACTGGAGATTATACTATTGTTTATACCAAGCTTGCACGTAGTGGATAATCAGCAAATACTAAAAATGCTCTGCTCTCTCTCATTCCACAATTCCTTGCGAAGTTGAAGCGCAGTGGGAGAAGAAATGCGCTCCCACCCAAGCTTTGTCTCAACTGTGAGAAGTCTAGGTCTGTGGTATAGTCAGAGGAGTGTGAAAGGAGGAATTTTCTTGAGACATTATCCATGTAGTCTCCATCTTTCAGACTGATCATGTGAAGGAAGCCAAGGGTTTTCACATACACCATCACCACTCCACACATCTCCTACTGTTCTCCTTGTCTTAAAAGGTTGATGTGTGTTGCCCAGTGGATGTTGAGCCAATCAGAGCTAGAAGGAGAAACCTTGGGCAGCCACCTCTTTTTTTCCCCTCACTACTTATATGGGATGAGATCTGTGAGCATCCCAGAACAAGCCACGAAGTGTAAACAGTATTTTGTCCATCCAGAGAGAAGGGCTTCAAGATAGCTGACTAGAGACACTTGGCACTTCTGCACAAAGAAGGACCAAAACTGAACAATCACATATCAAATGGGGCTTCTAAGAGAACAATGGAATTCACCAGAGAAGTGATGGGGAACATCTGAGGCTTGGAAGGAGAGGGAAGCAAAGCAGCTGGCCCAGCTGCGATCAGCTCTGAGCCAGGAGAAACCCCCCAATGCGGAGAGAAGAAAAGCAAGAGATGTTCAGCAGTCTACATTGCCACTGCTGACTCCTACAATCCTAGCCACAGGAGAGCCTCTCAGCTCTTGCGGGCCCTGAGACTAGTCTAGGAGCATCCTCAAGTCCTCCAATGCCATTAGTCCAGAGAAGAACTTCACTACCCCTAGACCACACACCCCTAGACCAAGGCAGCTGCAGCATGGCACTATTTTGAGAGTCCAGCCTCCACCAGACTACATACTTCCCTGGGACTTAACAGCCCCTGTATCTCCACATCCCTCTGACATCCCCCCGACTGACATCCATTCAGAAGGCAGCATCACAACACTGGCTGGACCCAGCAGTATAGCCAGATCCCCAGGACTCTTAAGTCATACAGCATTCTATGCCGCAGGGAATCAGTGATACTGTGCACTGGGGAGGCAGTCACCAGAACAAAGGGAACTGGATTTCATGCTCCCCAAAGCCTGAGAGCTGCCTGGGTTGGGCCACTGCCATCGACAGCAACCCCATCCTCCAACCTCCAGCAGTGGAGCCACTGTGCACCTGCACTATACCTTCAAGGGACCTGGGGACTGGTTTGCCAGGCACCATCCTGGAAACTGAAAACAGGTCTGCTGTACCTATCACCACCGCTGGCACCCAAGCATGCCATAAAGGGGACCTGAGGATCAACCTGCCCTGCCCACCACAGCTGGCAAGTGCATGCACCATCAGGTAGGCCACCTGCCCACCACCTCTGCCCACACTAATGCATGTTGTCAAGGTGACCGTGGGATCAGCCCATGCCACCTGCCACTTCTAGTGCCTGCATGCACCATCGTGGGTTCTCATGACAGGCCTGCCCCCTACTCTGCCACCACTGCTGGTACCCAAACATACCATCCGAGGGCCTGGGGATCAACCTGTTCAACCCACCACAGCCTGTGCCTGTGTGTACCCTTGAGAGAGCTGAGGATAGCTCTGTACTGCCCAGTGTCATCCCTGCCAATTGCCATGTACATTGTCTGGGGACTGGTGGTCAATCCGCTCCACCTGCTGCCATTAGCATCTGCACATGCCTCTGCTGGTCTGAGAAGAGACCTGCCCAGTCTGCCAGAGTCTGCACATGTTGTCCAGGCATCTGGGGATTGACTAGCCCTGCCTGCTGGAGCCTGCATCTATGTGCACTATTGTGGGGCCTAAGGGCAGGCCTGCCCTGACTGACACAGCCCCTATCAGTGACCACATGCAATGTCCAGGGTCCTGGGGATCAATTCGCCCCACCCACTGAGCAGGTCATGCACACTGCTGGGGGGGCGTGAGTAGGGGAGGAAGGTTAGCAGGCTTGACTGACAACTGCCACCACTGGGGCCCAAAGACTGCCCCACCTGGCATCCCCATCCCCAGCAAAGACTTGCCACAGCCTCCACAGACAACCACAGCCCAGTCCACTGAGGAACTCACAGATACCACTGACACTGATTATAGCTGAAGAAATTATATGGAAAGTAAACTACTGCACCCACCCAAAATGGCAAAGCATCCTACCCAACCAATACTATAGATACATCTATCAGGAAAAGTCTTTTCCTACGAAAGCCAGTCCATCAAATTGAAAGAAGAGACAGATCGGATGCACAAGTATGAGTGTAAGGATACAAGAAACATGAAAAAGCAAGGAAACAGAATGCCTCTGTAGGAACACAGTAATTCTCTAGGAACAGGTTTGAATGAAAAAGAAATACATGAAATGCCCCAAAAATAATTTTAAATAATGTTATTAAACAAGTTCAGTGAGATACAAGAGAACACAGAACAAAAACTGCAGAATACGTTCTCTCATCAGCACATGGAACATTCTCCAGGATAGGCCATATGTTTGGCCACAAAATAAATCTTAACAAATTTTAAAATTAAGATAATATCAAGTATCCTTTTCAGACTACAGTGGAATAAAACTAGAAATAAATAATACAGATAAATTAGAAAAACAATTTATGATCTGATTAAGAAATTCAGCAGAGATAGATATCGTAAAAAAGAACCAAACAGAAATCCTGGGACTGAAGGGTTCAATGAATGAAGTTAAAAATATAATCAAGAGTTTCAACAATAGACTAGACCAAGCAGAAGAAAGAATTTCTGAATTTGAAGACAGGTCTTTTGAAATAACCCAGTCCAACCCCCCCCCAAAAAAAATGAAGAAGAAAAGAACAACAAAGAACAAAAGAGAAAGAGAGCCTATGAGACACCATAAATGAAATTTGAATATTGGGTATTCTGGAAGAAAAAAGATGGGCAAAGGCATAGAGAACCTATTTAATGAAATAATAGCTGAAAACTTCCTACATCTTGGAAGAGATCTAGACATCCAGATACAGGAAACTTAAAGATACCCAAATAGATTGAACCCGAAAAAGTCTTCCCCAAGGTATATTATCACTTGATGAACATTATAGCTTATAACTGTCAAAAGCCAGACCAAAAAAAAATTCAAAAACAACAAGAGAAAAGTCAAATCACATTTAAGGGAACTCCCATCAGAGTAGTAGATTCCTCAGCAGAAACCTTACAGGCCAGGAGAGAATGTGATAATACATTAAAAGTGCTAAAGGCATAGCATTAGGAGATATACCTAATGTAAATGATGAGTTAATGGGTGCAGCACACCAACAAGGCACATGTATACATATGTAAGAAACATGCACGTTGTCCACATGTACCCTAGAACTTAAAGTATAATAATAATAATAAAAAGAAACCAGACACAGAAGAGTACATACTATGTGAGTCCATTCATCTGAAGTTGAAAAAGGGCAATACTAATCTGTAATGGTAGAACTCAGAATAGTGGTTACCTTTGGCAGAGGAGATTAACTACAAGGAGACTCTGGAGGGCCTTTCGAAGAACTGGAAATGTCCTATATTGTGAGCTGGTATTTTTTGCATGAGTATATAAATATGTAAGCATTCATTGATCTGTACTTTCAAGATTTGTACATTTTACAGTATTCTGATATACTGCAATAAAAATATTGTCAGAGTTATAACAAAAAAAAATGCTAAAGAAAAAAGAAAACTGTCACCCAAGAACACTATACTTGGCAAAGTTGTCCTTTAAAAATGAAAGAGTAATGAAATCTTTCCCAGTCAAGCAAAAACTGAGGGAATTCATCACCACTATACCAGCCCTACACGAAATGCTTAACATGTTCTACATCTGAAAGCAAAGGAATGATACTTCCATCATGAAAACATGAAACTCACTGATGGAGCAGATACAAATGAGAAAAAGAAAGGGATCAAATGTTACCACTAGAGAAAACCACCAAACCACAATGAAAACCAGTAAGAGAGGAAGAAATGAATAAAGAATGCACAAAACAACTAGAAAACAATTAACAAAATGGCAAGAGTAAGTCCTCACCTATCAGTAATAACCTTGAATGGGAACTGATGATGTTTCCCACTTAAAAGATATAGACTAGCTGGGCCAGGGGCAGTGGCTCACGTCTGTAATCCCAGCACTTTGAGAGGTTGAGGTGGGTGGGTCACAATGTCAGGAGTTCAAGACCAGCCTGGCTAACATGGTGAAACCCTCTCTCTACTAAAAATACAAAAATTAGCTGGGCATGGTGGCACGTGCCTGTAATCCCAGCTACTTGGGATGCTAAGGCAGGAGAACTGCTTGAACAAGGACCTAGGAGGCAGAGGTGGACCCAGGAGCCAAGATCATGGCACTGCGATCCAGCCTGGGCTATGGAGTGAGACTCCCTCTGTCTCAAAAAAAAAAAAAAAAAAAAGAAAGAAAAGAAAAAAAGATATACACTAGCTGAATCCATTTTTTTTAAAAAATTTCCATAGGTTATTGGTGAACAGGTGATGTTTGGTTACATTATTAAGTTCCTTATTGGTGATTTGTGAGATTTTGATGCACCCATGAACCAAGCAGAATACACTGCACCCTGTTTGTAGTCTTTTATCCCTCACCCACTTCCCACCCTTTCCCCATAAGTCCCCAAAGTCCATTGTGTCATTCTTATGCCTTTGCATCCTCATAGCTTAGCTCCCACTTATGAGTGAGGACATATGATGTTTGGTTTTCCATTCCTGAGTTACTTCACTTAGAATAATAGTCTCCAGTCTCATCCAGGTCACTGCAAATGCCATTAATTCATGGCTTTTTATGGCTGAGTAGTATTCCATCATAAAACACACATATATTATATATATATATAGAGAGAGAGAGAGAGAACACAGTTTCTTTATCCACTCATTGATTGATGGGAATTGGGTTGGTGCCACTGAATGCATTTTTAAAAATAACCCAACTATATGCTGCCAACAAGAAACTCACTTCACTTGTAAAGACACATACAGCCCGAAAGTGAAGGATGGAAAGAGATATTCCACACATTCCACACAAATGGAAAACAAAAGTAATCAGGAATAGCTATAGTTATACCTGATAAAACAGACTTTAAGTCAAAACTATAAAAGATAAAAGGTCATTATACATGATAAATGGATCAATTCAGCAAGGGGATATATTAGGTTGGTGCCAAAGTAATTATAGTTTTTGACATTAAAAGCAAGAACTGCAATAACTTTCACACCAACCTATAAAAATGCTCAGTATACATGTACCTCACACTGGAGCACCCAGATATATAAGGTAAATATTACATCTATAGGGAGAGATAGACTCCAATACAGTAATAGTTGGGGACTTCAACAATCTACTCTCAGCATTTAACAGATACCTAGATAGAAGAATCAATGAAGAAACATTGGATTTTAACTGGATTTTAGTAAGAACAGAAAATAAATAAACTGGACTTTAGATCAAATTTGACTTAACACAAAACATTTTATTTTATCCAAAAGCTGCAGAATACACATTCTTCTCATCAGCACATGGAACATTCTCCAGGATAGGCCATATGTTAGGCCACAGAATAAATCTCAGCACATTTTAAAATTAGGATCATATCAAGCATCTTTTTAAAGTACAATGGAATAAAACTAGAAATAAATAACAAGAGGAGCCTTGGAAACTGTACAAATACATGGAAATTAAACAGTATGCTCCTGAATGACCACTGGGTTGATGAAGAAATTGAGAGGAAATTTTTAAAAATATATTTAAGCAAATGAAAATGGGAATGCAACATACCCAAACCTATGGGATACAGAAAAGTAGTGCTAAAAGGAAAGTCTATAGCACTAAATGCCTACATCACAAAAGCAGAAATATTTTAAATAGCCTAGTGATACACCTCAAGGAACTAGAAAAGCAATGACAAACCAAACCCAAAATTAGTAGAAGGAAAAGTATAGTAAATATCAGAACAAAACAAAATAGAGACTAAAAAACAAAGGATCAATGAGACAAAAAGTGCATTTTTTAAAAAAAGATACACAAAATTGATAAACCTCCTAGCTAGACTAACCATGAAAAAAGAAGATTAAAATGAAATCAGAAATGAAAAAGAAGACGTTATAACTGATACCACAGAAACATGAAGGATCATCAGAGATTACTATGAACAACTATATGCCAACAAAATGGAAAACCTAGAGGAAATGGCTCAATTCCTGGGCACATACAACCTTCCAAGATTGAACCTGGAAGAAATAGAAAACCTGAACAGACCAATAACTGGTAATGAGAGTGAATCAGTAATAAGTCTCCCAACAAAGAAAAGCCCAGTAGTGGATGAGTTTATTGCTGAACCCTACCAAACTTACAGAGAAAAACAAACACCAGTTCTTCACAAACTGTTTCAAAAACAATTGAAGAGGAGGGAATTTTTCCCAACTCATTCTACAAGGCCAGCATAACCCTGACACCAAAACCAGAGAAGGACGCGACAAAAAAGAAAGCTACAGGCCAATATCTCTGATGAACACAGGCATAAAAATCATCAACAAAATACTAGCAAGCTGAATTCAACAATACACCAAAAAGATAATATGCTATGATCAAGTGTGATTTACCCAAAGATGCAAGGATGGTTCAACACATGCAAATCAATAAATGTGATAGATCACATCAATAGAATGAAGGAAAAAAACTATATGATTATCTCAATAGATGCAGAAAATTGTCTGATAAATTCAGTATCCCTTCATGTTAAAAAAAACTCAACAAATTAGACATACAAGGAACATACCTCAACATAATAAAGACCATATGTGACAAATTCACAGCTGACATCATACTAAATGGGGAAAACCTGAAAGACCTTCTTCTAAAAACTGGAACCAGAACAGGATGCCCACTTTCACCACTCTTATTCAATATAGAACTGGAAGTTCTAAGTAGAGCAATCAGGCAAGAGAAATAAATAAAAGGCATCTAAATTGGAAAAGAAAATTAGAAAAGGCAACTAAATTTGTCGCTTTCTGTAGATGGCATGATCTTATATATAGAACAACCTAAAGACTCTACCAAGGAAAACCCTTACAACTGATAACTTCAGTAAAATTTCAAAATATAATATTAGTAGTGTTTTGATGCACCAATGATGAAAAAGCTGAACAATAAATCAAGAAGACAATCCCATTTACAATAATTAAAAGATAAAACACCTAGGATCTAACCAAAAAGGTTAAAGGTCTCTACAAGGGAAACTATAAAACACTAACGAAAGAAATAAACAAATGGAAAGACACTCCATAAGCATGAATCAGAAGAATTAATATCATTAAAATGACCATACTACCCAAAGTAAACTATTGATTCAAGGCAACATCTATCAAAATACTATTGTCATTTGTCACAAAAATTGAAAAAAAAATACCAAAGTTCATACGAAATCACAAAAGAATCAGAATAGCCAAAGCAACCCTGAGCAAAAAAGAAAAAGCTGGAAGCATCACACTACTTGATTTCAAAACATTACAGGGCTATGGTAACCCAATTGGTATAAACAGACACACAGACCAATGGAACAGAATAGAAAACCCAGAAATAAATCCATATGTTTACCACCAACTGATTTTCACCAACGGTGCCGAGAATATACATCAGGGAAAGGATACCCTCTTAAATAAATGGTACTGAGAAAACTAAATATTCATCCGCAGAATAATGAAACTAGACCCCTAATGTCTCACCATATACAAAAATTAAAATGATTAAAGACATAAATATAAGACCTGAAATAATGAAACTACTGGAAGAAACCACAGGGGAAATGTTTCAGGACATTGGTCAAGACAAAAATTTTGTGGCTAAGATCTCAAAAACAAAAGTAGACAAATGGGACTATATTAAGCTAAAAAGATACTGCAAAACAAAGGAAACAGTCAACAGAGTGAAGAGACAATCTGTAGAATGGAGGAAAATATGTGCAAACTATTCATCCAGCAAGGGACTAATATTCAGAATATACAAGGAACTCAACACCAAAAAAAAAAAAAAAAAAAAAAAAAAATCCCTTTTAAAAAGTAGGCAAAGGACATGAAGAGACATTTCTCAAAAGAAGACATACAAATGGCCGAGTATATGAAAAAATGTTTAACATCACTAGCCATCAGGGAAATGCAAATCAAAACCACAATGAGATATCATCTGACCCCAGTTAGAAGTTAGAATGACTAAAGACCGAAAAAAAAATGCTGGCAAGAATGTGGAGAAAAGAGAACTCTTACACACTGTTGATGGGTATACAAATCACTACAGTCATTATGAAAAACAGTATAGAGGTTTCTCAAAAAACTGAAAGTAGAACTACCGTATGATCCAGCCATCCCCAATACTGGGCATTTACCCAAAAGGCAGGAAATTGGTATATCACAGGGACGCTTGACCTCCATGTTTACTGAAGCACTATTCACAATAGCCAACATATGGAATCACCTAAGTGTCTATCAATGAATGAATGAAAAAAGAAAATGAGACATAACTTATACAATGGAATACTGTTTCACCATTTAAAAAAATGAAATTCCTTCATTTGCAGCAACATGGATTGGAACTCAAGGTCATTCTGTTAAGTGAAATAAGCCAGGAAAGCAAGTATCACATGTTCTCAGCAATATATGGGAGTCAAAAAAGGTGATCTCATGCAAGTAGAAGGAAGATTGATAACTACCAGAGGCTGGAAGTTGCAGGGGTTGGGGAGACAGGGTATCATGAAGAGAGGCTGGTTAATGAGTACAAAGTTACAGCTTGAAAGAAGGAATAATTTATATTGTTCAACAGCACAGTAGGTTAATAATTATTTTATAATAGAAGAGAAAATTTATTATTTATTATTATACTTTAAGTTCGGGGTACATGTGCAGAACATGCAGGTTTGTTACATAGGTATACAAGTGCCATGGAGGTTTGCTGCACCCATCAACTCATCATCTACATTAGGTATTTCTCCTAATGCCATCCCTCCCCTAGCCCCCCACCCCATGACAGGCCCTGGTGTGTGATGTTCCCCTCCCTGTGTCCATGTGTTCTCATTGTTCAACTCCCACTTATGAGTGAGAACATGCAGTGTTTGGTTTTCTGTTCTTGTGTTAGTTTGCTGAGAATGATGATTTCCAGCTTCATCCAAGTGCCTGCAAAGGACATGAAGTCATCCTTTTTTATGGCTGCGTAGTATTCCATGGTGTATATTTGCCACTTTTTCTTTATCCAGTCTATCATTGATGGACATTTGGGTTGATTCCAAGACTTTGCCATTGTGAACAGTGCTGCAGTAAACATAGGTGTGCATGAGTCTTTACAGTAGAATGATTTATAATCCTTTGGGATTTATAATACCCAGTAATGGGATTGCTGGGTCAAATGGTATTTCTAGTTCTAGATCCTTGAGGAATCACCACTGTCTTCCACAATGGTTGAACTAATTTACACTTCCACCAACAATGTAAAAGCATTCCTGTTTCTCCACATCCTCTCCAGCATCTGTTGTTTCCTGACTTTTTAATGATCACCATTCTAACTGGCATGAGATGGTTTCTCAATGTGGTTTTGATTTGCATTTCTCTAATGACCAGTGATGATGAGCTTTTTTTCATATGTTTGTTGGCTGCATAAATGTCTTCTTTTGAGAAGTGTCTGTTCATATCCTTTGCCCACTTTTTGATGGGGTTGTTTTTTTCTTGTTTAAGTTCTTTGTAGATTCTGGATATTAGCCTTTTGTCAGATGGATAGATTGTAAAAATTTTCTCCCATTCTGTAGGTTGCCTGTTCACTTTGATGATAGTTTCTTTTGCTGTGCAGAAGCTCTTTAGTTTAATTAGATCCCATTTGTCAATTTTGACTTTTGTTGCCATTGCTTTTGGAGTTTGAGTCATGAAGTCTTTGCCCATGTGTTTGTCCTGAATGGTATTACCTAGGCTGTCTTCTAGGGTTTTTATGGTTTTAGGTCTTATGTTTAAGTCTTTAATCCATCTTGAGTTAATTTTTGTATAAGGTGTTAAGGAAAGGACCCAGTTTCCGCTTTCTGCATTGAATCTATAAATTACTTTGGGCAGTATGGCCATTTTCACAATATTTATTCTTTCCATCCATGAGCGTGGAATGTTTTTCCGTTTGTTTGTGTCCTTTCTTATTTCCTTGAGTGACTGATGGTTTGTAGTTCTCCTTGAAGAGGTCCTTCACTTCCCTTGTAAGTTGTATTCCTAGGTATTTTATTGTCTTTGTAGCAATTGTGAATGGGAGTTCACTCATGATATGGCTCTCTGTTTGTCTGTTATTGGTGTATAGGAATGCTTGTGATTTTTGCACATCGATTTTGTATCCTGAGACTTTGCTGAAGTTGCTTATCAGCTTAAGGAGATTTAGGGCTGAGACAATGGGGTTTTCTAAATATACAATTACGTCATCTGCAAACAGAGACAATTTGACTTCTTCTTTTCCTAATTGAGTACCCTTTATTTGTTTCTCTTGTCTGATTGCCCTAGCCAGAACTTCCAATACTAGATTGAATAGGGGTGGTGAGAGAGGGCATTCTTGTCTTGTGCCGGTTTTCAAGGGGAATGCTTCCAGCTTTTGCCCATGCAGTATGATATTGGCTGTGGGTTTGTCATAAATAGCTCTTATCATTTTGAGATATGTTCCATCAATACCTAGTTTATTGAGCGTTTTTAGCCTGAAGAGCTATTGAATTTTGTCGAAGACCTTTTATGTATCTATTGAGATAATCATGTGGTTTTTGTCATTGGTTCTCTATATGTGATGGATTACGTTTATTGATTTGTGTATGTTGAACCAGCCTTGCATCCCAGGGAGGAAGCCGACTTAATCATGGTGGATAAGCTTTTTGATGTGCTGCTGGATTCAGTTTGCCAGTATTTTATTGAGGATTTTCACATTGATGTTCATCAGGGATATTGGCCTGAAATTTTCTTTTTTTGTTGTGTCTCTGTCAGCCTTTGGTATCAGGATAATGCTGGCTTCATAAAATGAGTTAGGGAGGATTCCCTCTTTTTCTATTGTTTGGAATAGTTTCAGAAGGAATGGTACCAGCTCTTCTTTGTACCTCTGGTAGAATTCGGCTGTGAATCTGGTCCTGGACTTTTTTTGGTTGATGGGCTATTAATTGCTGCCTCAATTTTAGAACTTGTTATAGGTCTATTCAGGGATTCGACCTCTTTCTGGTTTAGTCTTGGGAGGGTGTATGTGTCCAGAAATTTATCCATTTAGAAGAGAAAATTTTAAATGTTCCTAGCATAAGAGAAAGATAAATGACTGAGATGAGAGATATCCTAAATACCCTGGTTTGATCATTACACCTTGCATGCTTGTCTCAAAATATGACATATACCCCATACATGCATACAATTGTTATGTGTCTATTAACAAAATTTTAAAAGTAAGGACTGGATGTGGGTGATGAATAAATTAGGATTTGGTATACTATTTTCTCTACTTTTTATGTTCAAAATATTTTATAATAAAAAGTTAAAATGAATAATAAAATAACCAAAAAAGATCTCAAAAACCACTATATTTTGCACATTCATATTACAGGCACACTTTATTTTCTTGTACTTCACTTTATTGCTCTTTGTCGGTATTGAGTTTTTTACAAATTGGTTTGTGACAACCCTGTATCAAGGAAGTCTATCAGTGCCATTTTTTTCCGACAGCATGTGCTCACTTTTTATCTCTTTGTCACATTTGGTAATTCACACAATATTTCAAACTTTTTCATTAATAAGTAACTGTTGGCCAGGCACGGTGGCTCATGCCTATAATTCCAGCACTTTGGGAGGCTGAGGCAGGTGGATCACAAGGTCAGGAGATCGAGACCATCCTGGCTAACATAGTGAAACCCGTCTCTACTAAAAATACAAAAAAAGTTAGCTGGGCATGGTGGTGGGCGCCTGTAGTCCCAGCTACTCCGGAGGCTGAGGCAGAATGGCATGAACCCGGGAAGCAGAGCTTGCAGTGAGCCGAGATCGCGCCACTGCACTCCAGCCTGGGCAACAGAGCAAGACTACATCTCAAAAATAAATAATAAAATAAAATAAAATAAATAAATAAATAAATAAATAAATAACTGTTACAGTGATCTGTGATCAGTGATCTTTGATGTTACTGTTGTACTATAGGGTGCCAATAACCATGCCTATACAAGATGGTGTACTTAATCAATAAATGTGTGTTCTGACTGCCTTACCCTCCATTCCCTCATCTCTTTCCCACTCTATTCCCTGACACACAACAAATAATAATGAAATTAGGCCAGTTAGTAACCCTACAATGGCCCATAGTGTTCAAGTTAAAAGAAGAGTTGTATGTCACTCATTTTAACTCAAAAGCTAAGTTTAGTGAGGAAGGCATGTCAAAAGCTGAAACAGGCTGAAAGCTAGGCCTCTTGCACCAAGTAGCCAACTTGTGAATGCAAAGGAAAAGTTCCTGAAGGAAATTAGAAGTTCTATTCCAGTGAACACACAATGCTGATATAGTCTTCAATTCTATGGAGGCTGAAAGAGGTGAGGAAACTGCAGAAAAAAAGTTTGAAGCTAGCAGAGGTTGATTTATGTGATTTAAGAAAAGAAGTCATCTCTGTAGCTTGGAAGCACAGGGTGCAGCAGAAAGTGCTGACGTAGAAGCTGCAGCAAGTAATCCAGAAGATCTAGCTAAGACCACTGAGGAGGGTGGCTACACTCGACAACAAAGTTTGCATGTAGACAAAATAGCCTTCTACTGGAAGAAGATGCTGTCTAGGACTTTATAGCTTGAGAGGAAAAGTCAGTGGTTGGCTTTAAAGCTTCAAAGGACAGACTAACCCTCTAGTTAGAGGCTAATACAGTTGGTGAGCTAAGTTGAAGCCAGTGCTCATTTATCATTCTAAAAATCCTAGGGCCCTTCAGAATTATGCTAAATCTACTCTGCCTTTGTCCTATAAATGGAACAACAAAGCTTGGATGACAACATATCTTTTTACAGCATGGTTGACTGAGTATTTTAAGCGCACTGCTTCTCAGCAAAAAAGATTCCTTTCAAAATATTATTGCTTATTGACAAAAGACTGAATCACCCAAGAGCTCTGATGGAGACATAGAAGAAGATTATTGTTTTCATTCCTGCTAACACACATTCATTCTGTACCCCATGGATCAAGGAGTCATTTTGACATTCAAGTCTTACTGTTTATGACATACATTTTGTAAGGCTATAAGCTGTCACAGATAAGTGATTCCTCTCATGGATCTGGGCAAAGTAAATTAAAAACCTTCTGGAAAGGATTTACCATTCTAGATGCCATTAAGAACATTTGTGATTCATGGGAGGCAGTCAAAACACCAACATTAACAGGAGCTTGGAAGAAGTTGATTCCAACCTTTATGGATGACTTGAACCCCTTCATGGAGGGATTCAAGACATCAGTGGAGGAAATAACTGTAGATGTGGTGGAAATAGCAAGAGAAATATAATTTGAAGTGGAGCCTGAAGTTGTGACTGAATTGCTACAATCTCATGGTAAAACTTTAATGGGTGAGGAATTGCTTCCTATGGATGAGTGAAGAAAGCAGTTTCTTGAGATGGAATCTAGTCCTACTAAAGATGCTGTGAATATTGTTGAAATTACAACACAGAATTTAGAATATATCATAAACTTAGTTGGTAAAGTAATGGCAGAGTTTGAGAGGTTTAACTCCAATTTTGAAAAATAAATAATAAAATAAAATAAAATAATAAATAAATAAATAACTGTTACAGTGATCTGTGATCAGTGATCTTTGATGTTACTGTTGTACTATAGGGTGCCAATAACCATGCCTATACAAGATGGTGTACTTAATCAATAAATGTGTGTTCTGACTGCCTTACCCTCCATTCCCTCATCTCTTTCCCACTCTATTCCCTGACACACAACAAATAATAATGAAATTAGGCCAGTTAGTAACCCTACAATGGCCCATAGTGTTCAAGTTAAAAGAAGAGTTGTATGTCACTCATTTTAACTCAAAAGCTAAGTTTAGTGAGGAAGGCATGTCAAAAGCGTGAAAGGTCCTTACTATACTATTGGTAAAATTATATCAAACAGCATCACATGCTACAGAGAAATCTTTCCTGAAAGAAAGTCAATCAATGCAGCAGACTTTGTTGTTGTCTTATTTTAAGAAATTGCCGCAGCCAGTCCAACCTTTAGCAACTACCACCCTGATCAGTTAGCAGCAGTCAACACTGGGACAACACCCTCCACCAGTAAAAAGATTATGACCCACTGAAAGCCCAGATAACCATTAGCATTTTTAGCAATAAAGTTTTTTTGTTAGTTTGTTTGTTTTTAGATGGAGTCTCGAGCTGTCGCCCAGGCTGGAGAGCAGTAGCGCGATCTCGGCTCACTGCAACCTCTGCCTCCTGGGTTCAAGCGATTCTCCCACCTCAGTCTCCTGAATAGCTGGGACTACAGGCTTCTGCCACCACGCTCTGCTATTTTTGTATTTTTAGTAGAGATTGGATTTCACCATATTGGCCAAGCTGATCTCAAACTCCTGACCTTGTGATCCGCCCGCCTCAGCCTCCCAAAGTGCTGGGATTACAGTTGTGAGCCACCATGCCCAGCCACAATAAAGCATTTTTTAATGAAGCTATGTACATTGTGGTTTTCCGACATAATGCTGTTGTGCACTTCATAGACTACAGTATAATGTAAACAACTTCTATATGTAGTGGGCGACCAAAAATTTATATGACTCACTTTATTGCAATATTCACTTAATTGTGGTGGTTTGGAACTGAACCTGCATTTCTTTTGCCCCCACCCCATAACTTTTTTATTGTAATGTTCCTGTCTCAGATGGGCTGTGCTGAAGTGTCCAGAAAGGATACCATTCCACTCCTGTGCCTGTGTGGAAGGGGTCCAGTGCCCTCCTGCAAATGGTGTGGTGGGTGTAAGGATGATTATCAAGACACCTCCCACCCCCAGGAAGAAGGTGAAGGGAATTAAATTTGGGTCCTGTTGAATCTCCTCACTAGGAGATCTCCCTCTGATGCCAGCCCTGAAGATCCGGGCTTCACTTTTACAAAAAAAGACGTATGTTCTTGTAAGGGTCTCAAGAGTATAATGAAGGAGGAGCAACGTGACTTGGTCTGTTTTCAACAGTGACAGGAATGCTGGAGAGCGCTGTCTTTTTCTTTCTCCCTGGACTCCAGAAATCACAAACAGTGCTGATATGATTTGCCACAGACCTAGAATTCAGTGCACATGGAACAGAAGATTGATAACAAACGTGTACCTGTGAAAATTGCCTGGGTGCAGCCCTTACGACAATCTTTCATGTTTTTGTAGAAGAAAGGAATTTTGCATCTTACTTTAAAGGTTACATGGAGAAAAGCTTTTAGATGTATATTCCTTACCAGCGCTGTCCACTAGAGGTATAATGTGAACTAGTGCATTGTTTTAATTTTCATTACATTACTAAATCAAAAAATTTTTATTTTAGTGATATTCAGCCAATATATCAAAGTATTATCATTTCAACATGTAATTATATAAAAATATATGAATGAGAAATGTTACTTTGTTTCCATATTGTCTTCAAAATCCAGTTTGTATAACACATACTCAATGCACACTTCCACTTGGAGCGGCCACATTTCAAGGGCTAAAGAGCTGGTAGTATTGGTGAGTGATTTACTGGACAGTGCAGAACCAGAGTGCATAAGGAAATACTCAGCTTCTGGGTTCTGCGTGGTTACACAACAAGATCCAGTGCTGGGTGGTCCTCCCTGAAATGGCATCCAGGTGCTGCTGGGGACACCCAAGGGAAGAGGCAGAGGACTGGTGGGACCTCAAGAGCACCTCCAGGTCGGGGAGATAACACTAGAACGAGCCTGAGGTCTCCGGCCCCAAATGTGCCCCCAACCACAAGTCTGTCACGCCACCTTCTCCAAGGGGAAGCTCAGGGGTCCCTGGAAGCAGTGAGATGCTCTCAGCAAATGGAAGTAGATAATAATGCAGTCCTTCCTCTTCTTTTTATTACCACCCTCGTCAGTGTGGGTGCACAGAAATGTAAGATGCGGACAGAGGGCAGAAATCCTGGCTTCTCATCGAACTGCATTTCCAAAAGTCTGCTGACCACCGGGGTGTTATGCCAAGTTTCTCCCCTCAAGCATGGCAGGTTTGTACTCAAAGGTCTCTGGGACCTCTGGCACCCCTGACATCCCTGATACCCAAAAGTAGGCGTGTTGAGGGGGCCGCAGGAGGGTGGCAGAACCTACCGAGGCAGGGGCGATAGAGGGCACAGTCCGTTGGGGTAGAGGGCTCCCCGTCTCCTCAGGAGGCCAGGCTGCTCGCTGTTCTCCTCTGCCGGGATAGGTTCCGTGGCCAGAATGCCTCTGCAGGAATCTGGTCGGAGTTCAGCTGGCTCCTTTCAGGTGACCCCAGCCAGTCACCAGGAGGGGTGGCTTTTCATCCAACCTTCAGCTGTCTTTAGGGTGCCCCTGCACCTGGGGAGGGAAGGCCTGGGGCGTCGTCTCCCCCTCCTCTGTCCTGCGTCCGCTCGCCGAGCTCTCCTCCGAGACCGGCCCCCCAGCCCGGCGTAGTGCAGGCCTGGGCCGGGTGCTGCAGCTGAGCGAGGACGGGGCACCGGCAGGCCCCGAGGCGATGGCAGACGCAAGTGGACGGGTGTCCCTGACCTGCACGTCCCTAGGGAGGAAGGGTTCGGACGAGGCGGGGCCGCAGTGGCGTGGCGGGAGGCTGAGATGGGAGACCTCCCGGGCCGGGAAGGCCAGCGTCCCAGTCCACCCGGGAGGAGCGCGGGCCCTCCCCGGCCGTCTCCTGTGCCTCGGGATGGGGACCGCCTGAGGCAGGGGCACCGACAGCAGCAGGGGACCCAAGGCGGCTCCGGGAGCGGACACCTGCCAAGCACTTCAAGGTCTTTATTTAATACCGATAGGTGACAAAGTGCTAGCAGCCGTCACTCTCAGCGCCTCCTCGGCCTCAGCGTCCACTCTGGCGGCACTTGAGGGGCCCTTCAGCCTGCCCGGACACCGTGGGAGCCCCTCTCTGGGCTGGCTGAGGCTGGGGCCCCCTCCCTCTGCTTGCTGAGAGGTGTAGAGGGAGAGGCCCCAGCGGGAATCCAGGCTGCGCGCTGCGCTCGCGGGCCAGTGTGAGTTCCGGCGGGCGCAGGCGTGGGCTCCGCGGGCCGGCACACAGAGCGGCCGGCCGGCACCGCCGGCCCAAGGCAGTGAGGGGCTTAGCACCCAGGCCAGCAGCTGCGGAGGTTGCGCCGGGTCCCCCAGCAGTGCTGGCCCACTGGGGCCGCACTCAAATTCTCACTGGGCCCTAGCTACCTCCCCGTGGGGCAGGGCTCGCGATCTGCAGCCCACCGTGTCTGAGCTCCTCCCCCTGTGGTGGGCTCCCGCAGGGCCTGAGCCTCCTGGACAGGCGCCGCCCCCTGCTCCGTGGGGCCCGGTCCCATCAACAGCCCAAGGGCTGAGGAGTGCTAGAGACTCTCGGGACTGGCAGGCAGCTCCGCCTGCAGCCTACTGCAGGATCCACTGGGTGAAGCCAGCTGGGCTCTTGAACTGGATAGGGACTTGGAGAACTTTTATGTCTAGCGGGAGGATCGTATATACACCAATCAGCACTCTGTGTCTAGCTCAGGGTTTGTGAATACACCAATTGGTACTCTGTATCTAGCTAACCTAGTGGAGACTTGGAGGACTAGCCCTCTGTGACTCTGTCTAGCTCAAGGATTGTAAATGCACCAATCAGCACTCTGTGTCTAGCTCAGGGTTTATAAATACACCAATCAGCACTCTGTGTCTAGCTCAGGGTTTGTGAATACACCAATTGGTAGTCTGTGTCTAGCTCAAGGTTTGTAAATACACCAATTGGTACTCTGTATCTAGCTAACCTAGTGGAGACTTGGAGGACTAGCACTCTGTGACTCTGTGTCTAGCTCAAGGATTGTAATGGCACCAATCAGCACTTTGTGTCTAGCTCAAGGTTTGTAAATACACCAATCAGTACTGTGTCTAGCTCAAGGTTTGTAAACACACCAATTGGTGCTCTGTATCTAGCTAACTCTGTATCTAGCTAACTAGCACTCTGTGACTCTGTGTCTAGCTCAAGGATTGTAAAGGTACCAATCAGCACTCTGTCAAATCGGACCAATCAGCTCTCTGTAAAATGGACCAATCAGCTCTCTGTAAAATGGACCAATCAGCAGGATGTGGGTCAGGCCAGATAAGGGAATAAAAGCAGGCTGCTGGAACTGGTAGTGGCAATCAGTTGTGGTCTCCTTCCCAGCTGTGGAAGCTTTGTTCTTTCACTCTTTGCAGTAAATGTTGCTGCCGCTGACTCTTTGGGTCCAGGCTGCGGTTTATGGGCTGTAACACTCACCTCCGCTAACGTCTGCAGCTTCACTCCTGAAGCCAGCCAGTCCAGGGGGAAGAACAAAGAACTCCAGAGGCGCTGCCTTTTAAGAGCTGTAACACTCACCACGAAGGTCTGCAGCTTCACTCCTGACAGTGAGACCACGAACCCACGAGAGGGAAGAAGCTCCAGACACATCTGAACATCTGAAGGAACAAACTGTGGACACCCCATCTTTAAGAACTGTAACACTCACTGCGAGAGTCTGTGACTTCATTCTTGAAGTCAGTGAGACCAAGAACACACCAATTCCAGACACAATACCAAACCCATGCCTTTATTTTTTATCTAACTATGAAAATAATTCGTGCTCATAGCAGAGATAGGTGCAGAAAGAGGAAATGCACACGGCCTACCACCCTGGTGAACAGACCGGGACTCACACGGGAGTCTGTTTTTTCTCCGACGTGGTATTTCAAGGGTTCCCTCTTCCCTGCTAAGGATTACGTTGTATACCAGTCCCGTTAAACTGCTCCAGTTTGTTTAACTCCCTCTTTCCATTTTGTTTTTTACTTTTAAATATACCATTGAAAAGGATGGGCGTGTCCTGCGCGTGACTGCGGAGGCAATGCTCCTCCTCGCCAGGGGCTCCGCCTCCCTCTCCTCTGGGCCCACCATTCCCAGCGCCCTGGCAGTGAGCTGGGGCCGCGCTGGGCACTGGAACAGGATGCGGGAGACCTGAGTCCCTCCAGGCCTGGCCCTGCGGTGCTGCCACGCCCCAAGGGCTCTCCCTTCTCTTTCTGGAGCCTGGGTGCGGAGGATCCCCCGGAAGATTCCAGGCTGTGCAAGATGACGGAGCCTGGGTGGGTCCCTGGCTGGCTGCATGGAGCTGAGATCTTTTGCCAACTTCCAGGACAGGGGCTCGACCGAAAAATCAACCTTTATTGTGGTGCCCCACAGTTTGTTGGTATAATTGTGAATGATGCAGACCAAATACAGTAACATGAACACACTGTACGCCCATCCCACTTCAGAAATAGAAACGAGGTCCCTATGAATCTTTCTCATTGCAGAAAACACAAAAACACATTTTGTGTTCATAATTTCTTTGCTTTTATAATTTTACCACGTGTTTTGTTTCATTTTGAATTTTGTGATATTGATACCTTTCTCCAATTTGTTTTCTTGCTTGCTTTGTTGCTAATTTTTCTCTATTATAAATAATGCTTTGCTGAGCGTACTTGTCACTATGTTTTATGTACATCCACATTTATAACCTCAGAATAAAATATTGGATTTAAGTTGCTGGGTCCAAGTGTATGTACATATTTTAGGGCTTTTGACACATATTACCTCCAGAAGAACTATTATGAATCCTGGAGCCTTTGCCAACACTGTGTGTTATTGGGAATTATATGTATATATATAATGATTATAATGATTTTGAGTGAATGATAATGAATAATGGTTTTTGAATGAATGACAATGATTTGCCATAATTACCATGAGTTGTAATTATAGTGATTTAGTTCATATGTAATTGCCAATTTGAAGGGAGAAAAAGCAGCCCCATTTTCTGTTCTTTTACTACATAAGTTCTTCACCACTTACATGAACCACCTTCTTGAAAGCGTCCATGGTTGTCAAAACCAAGGCTGGCGGGATTAAGCTCTCAGAGAGAAGAGAGGGTTAGGGAGAAAATATGAAACACAGCATTAAATCTGTATTTACAAAATTTATATGAAATATTGCACTAGAGATGCATATGTATATGTACACATATTTTTATAGCATACATACTGCATTAAATGCATATGTATAAGAAACATGGCATTAAACACATATTGAATGGAGAAAATAGTAGTTCTCTTAGGTATTCATTCCCGACACACCATTCAGACAGCCCTCCTCTTGAATTGCCTTCAGTTCATTATTTAGGTGGCAGCATCACTCTGGGGTCAGTCTCTCCCCTGTCCTTTGAGGACATACAGACCTCACCTATTCTTTAAGTGTTTGAACCAGCCCCAAACCCAAACAACACCAGAGTCCTCCTTACAGTTCTTCAGTGAGCAAATCTTACCATGAACTTGGGAGTCAAACCAGCTGTGCTCCTCGCTAGCTGGGTAAGCACAGGGAGGTATTCTGCCACACTCAGCAGTTCCCCAATCCAAATCAGGATAAAACAATTCCACTGTTGCTTGGTTTACCCAACTGCTGTTCCTAATCTGATGCCTTGCCTGATTCTTCTATAGTACCTGGAAAAGTCATCTATCATTTTCATTTGTCCAGTCTCCCTTGCAGCATGGGCATCATGTGACACAGTTTTGGCTGATGAATTGCACACAGAACTCTACACTGGGGGCCCTGGGAAAGATTTCACTTTTCTCATAAATGGGACTAGAGTTGCTGGCATTGCCACAAACCTCTTCACCCTGCTTTGATCACTGATGTGATATCTGGAGCTGCAATAACTATCCTGTGACCAAGAGGGAAAGGCCGACATAATCACAGAGACATCAGCTTTTATTGTTGAACTCCTGAAGCAGTGAGCAATTCTAGGTTTATTATCTGAAAGAATAAATTCCTGTTCATCAGACGTTCTGTTACTAACCTCCTTATGAGATGGCTGTGAGAATCTTGTGGAGCAATGTTTGTAATGGCTAGATACAGTGCCTGACATTGTTAAATACTCATAACAAAATTTTACGATTGTTAGTAGTACCAACTGATGTCAGTTGCCACAAGTTCCTTCAACTCTGATATATGAGTCTGGCCAGGGATAAGAAGGTGTTTGTTGAACATCATCCTTGGCTGCCAATTAGCTATCAGTGACCTTGGCCAAGTCTTGAACGTCTATGGACATGGTTTCCTCTGCTGTTTATAAAATAATACCAAAGTTCCCTTGCAGTTCTGAAATTATTTTTATTTTCCCTAGAAATTTTTTTCCATCACAGGATGTAGCATCCAGGCTGACAGGACCAGAGAAGAACGTCTACAGCAGGGAAGAGTGTGGTATCTCTAAGTTACATGTGCACAGTTTACAGTAGTCCCTCAGGGCACACAGGACTTTCCAGCCAGCACTTCTCATGCGGTGTAATATGAAGTGCCAATATCACTGAAGTAGTACTCATATCAAAAATGTTTCACCTGGATACCTCCACAGCAGTGTTATCCAATAGAACTTTCTATGAGGATGGAAATGTTCTACAAGGGCACTGTCCAATACATAGCCACTAGCTACATGTGAACATTGGGCACTCAAAATGAGGCTAGTGAGACCGACGAACTTAATTTTTAAATTTAAGTTAATCCTCATCAAACTAAATTCATTAATAAATACCCATATGTGGCTAGTGGCTACCATATTGGACAGCACAGCTCTGAAGGGTAAAACTAACTTCCCATTTATATGAAGTAGGATATCACAGAACAAGTTAAATGACACCAGAGAGAAAGAAGCAGACAAACCCATAAGGGAGAAGCTCTATACAACATTCCTGGAGTCCCAGGAAAGTGCCATTATAAACAAAACAAAAACACAGGTTGAGGTGATTGTCCTAGGTTGACAGAGATGAAAGAAACATAAAATATGTATTTAGACTGGATCCTGATTGAAAAACAATACAGACCTCAAAGTCAATTGGGGGAACACTGAGTATGGCTTGGATGCAACATAATATCATCAAAATCATTGTTAGTTTTCTCAGGTGCAATACTGGTATTATGACTATGTGGCAGGTTACTATTTTGAGAAGAGGCATATGAAATGTGTAGGAGTAAGGGGTCCCAGTGTCTACAGCTTATTTTCAAATGATGCAGCACGTATGTATGTGTGTGTGTGTGTGTGTGGAGAGAGAAAGTGAGAAAGAGCAAAAGAAAGAGCACATGTGCTAAAGCAGATATGACAAAATGGTTTTCCCCCACTTCTGTTCTGTTATGCAAGATACATCTTCCAAGAGAGAAAATAGAAAATGTACCTAATAAATCCTGTGACTTATCAGGAAATTTCCAGGCAGAAGGTCAAAGATATTGTCTGGCTCCTCCTCTTTTTATATAAAGAGAAAGGAGAAATTCCAGAGAAAGAAGCCAAAGAGAGGGCGATTAAACATAAAGGAGTCAGGCTGGCTTCAAAATTCTCAGACCTTCCAGATGGCAAATAATGCCAAATTTAAGAAATGGCTTCCAGGCAAAAATAAAACCCAGGGTCCTGTCAGAAAAATATGGTATAAAGAGAAAATCAAGGGTATAGCTTGTAAAATCTCTTGTTAAGAGTTTTGTTAAGAGAAAATTCTGGGGTCATGCCTCAGACAACTGTTTAGATTAACAAAAAAGAGTTTCTACAAAGCTGGCAGGCATTGTGCCCCAGCAACTGAGCAGAGGCTGACACCACAATGGGATGGACACATGGGGCCTGGGGAGGGCAGAGTGTATTTTTCAGGTGGAGGGATGTGAGTCCTGTATCCGGTTTCCAGAGTGGCCCTCAATCCTCTCTGCCTTCTGATATTTGTGCCCTTGTACAGTCAATTCTACACTGAATACAGTGCAGTGGAGGTGATAGTGTGTGACTTCTGATAAAGCGAGTTGCAATTTCTGCCTTGGACTCTCTTGGATCCTTGCCATGTCACAGGGACTCAAGCAGCCATGTGAACAGACACACATGAAGAATGTACTGGGTTGGGCAGTGTCTCCTCAAAATTCATGTCCTTCCTGGACTCTTAGAATGTGAACTTATTTGGAAATAGGTCATTGCAGATGTAGCTAGTCAAGGTGAGGTCATACTGGAATAAGGTGGGCCCATAATCCAACATGACTCTTGTCTGATGATCTCTAACTTAAGTCGATGACATGGGACAAGCTTCCAAACCATCATCAAAGCTCTAGACTACAGTAGATAAATTATAAAATAAAGAAGTTACGGCCGTGGGGTGATTTATCACACAGCAATAGATAAAGGGCCAGTCTTGTTTATAGATCTACACTCCTTCTGGCCCTTCCCTGCATTATGTTGAAGCAAATCCCGAACATTTCATCTATAAATATTTCAGCAGGCACATATCAATCTGAATTAAAAATGACAATAGGCCAGGCACAGTGACTCACATGTAATCCCAGCACTTTGGGAGGTCAAGGTGGGCGATCACCTGAGGCCAGGAGTTTGAGACCAGCCTGGCCAACATGGTGAAACCCTGTCTCTGTGAAAAATACAAAAATTAGCTGAGTGTGGTGATGTGCGCCTATAATCCCAGCTACTCGGGGGGCTGAGGCAGGAGAATCGCTTGAACCTGGGAGGCAGAGGTTGCAGTGAGCCAAGATTGTGTCACTGCACTCCAGCCTGGGTGATAAGAGCAAAACTCCGTCTCAAAAAAAAAAAAGTGACAATAATTCCTTCATGTCTTTACAGATCCAATCAGTATTTACATTTATCTGTTTTTTAAAAATTGCTTGTATCTGATCTAAAAAAGGTTCACAGCATGAAATTTCTATCTTTTGAACCTAAATTCTCTGTCTTTGTCCCTTTTACATCCATTTGCTTTTTATGTTTTAAAGAAACCAGGTCATTTGTCTTGCGGCTTCACACACTGTCTGGGTCTAGCCTCTTACATCCATCCTCATGGTATTTTCCAGTGAGTTCCTCTGCCCTCTGCCTTCTGCCACTATTTCTTATAAATTGGTAGATAGAGAAGCTTGATCAGATTTAGGGGTGTTTTTTTTTTAGGTCTACTTCAGAAGTGGTGTGTATTTCCATTAGAAGGTACGCATGTCTGCTTGTCTCCAGAGTGCCACCAACGATCACTGCCTAGACTCATTAACTGATTGGGTACAAAGCAGTACCAGCTGCATTCTCTTATTCCTTCATATCCTTGTTAGGTTGAGGCACTGACGACCCGCTTGTTTGAACAGGCTGTAAGACACGAATATATAGCTTGTGTACACAATTTAATGCTTTGACTTCAACATGTCTTCTGGCATTACTTTGCAGTCTCTGTCCATGGACCTCTCGATGCTGTGATGTCACTCTCCAGTCCAATCTCATAGCCCGTCTTCCTCCACCCTTCGGAGGATGTAGATTAGTTCCATTTTTTATCCTTGACTTTGAAAGGTCTGGATGCTACTCTCATAAATTAAGGTCTGATGGAACCTCTGCCCCACAACTCACTAGCTGTGTGACCCTGGGCAATTCTACCCACCCTCAGCTGCCTCACATGTCATAAACTGTGTCTGAGAAGCCTACGTACAGGCTTATAACAGGGCCAAACAGGATAATTGAATGCAATGATGCTTATTAAGGGCTTTGCACAGCTCAATAATGGTCAATATTATTATTATACATTAGAAATGAAATGCATTCAAGCGATTAAACCCATTAAATGTATCAGAGCTTAGAATAAAGAGAATGAAGAATCCCTGTTGCTATATCCCTTGAGTAGGCCACTGGGAACATTACTGATGACTCAAAATGTGGTAATTTTAGACTAAGTTCCACATCTCCCCAGAAGAGCCAGCCATGTGTGAGGCGTGTGTGTGCCGAAGCTGCTTCATCTGAATGGGAAGTGCAGTTCCCTGAAGGGAGGGGCTGCTATTCCCAGAAGAACCAAGGAAGTGGGGCAGGTCTGGCAGAAAGAAACAATGACCTGGGGGGTGAGGGTGTGGGTGCGTTACTGCTCCCTGATGGGGCACAGCTGCAGAAGCAACTAGTTCCATGATTAACTTTTTTTCCTAGAAAACTGTCTGATGTCCATTACTTAATCCTTACTTTAAAAGCGGCATGTATTGAACATTTCTACCATGCTAGGTGCATTATTCAAATTATTTAATCCTCCCAGTAACCCTGTAAGGCAGTATTGAAGGTGGCAAAGCCCAGATTGGAACGCAGAGAGTCTAACGCCAGAGACCACTCTTGCGAGTGAACCACACCCTCACCTGCCCAGGCACTTGAACTGTGTGCTTGTCTCTGGATGTGGAAGACGGGAGTTTCAGGCATCAGCAGATGATGTCTGTGAGGCCTCATACTTTTCAAGTTGGGGGAGGTAAGTCAGGGAGAGGGGCAAGGCTTTTTGGTTTTGTAGTTGTGTCACAGGCCATAGCAATTCCCACTCCCTCCCCCTTCCCTCCTCCCTGGCCACCTCCTTCTGATGCGGGCAGCCCTTGAGAGCTGTTCTTCAAGGAAGGCTGCGGAGACAGTCATCTGCAGAGCGGGCAAGCAGCCTAGAGGCCGGGGGTCTTAGAAACCGAAAATGGTCTGTGAACTTTGCCATCTAAGATTGAATATAGGCTTTCCATATAGGATAGAATCACAAAATGAAGGTATCAGCAAAATAATTCCATGTGAGAAAATTTCAGAAACGCAGAGTCATCTGGGTGTGTTCCGTGCCCCTCTCTGGCCCCTGAACATGGTTTTGGCACAGGACATCCATATGATGACTGTGCTAGCGGCATGTACTCAGTACTGCCCAGTAAGAGTCCCAGGAAAAGTACTGAGATGCAAACCCTCATGGGCTTAAATACATCTGGCCTGTCTCTGGTCCCCAAACCCAGCAGGCTGTGGGGGCAGCGGGTCTGTGTGCGGGCCCAGGGACAGCCTGCACTGGGCACATGCTTGGGCTCCCTCCCAGGGTCCATGAGACCAGGCAGGCCTGCCGGCGTACCCCACAGACAGCTCAGGGTGAGAGGGCAGGAGACACCCACCCAACTGGGGAAGCCGAAAAGCAGAGGAAGCAAGTGGTGACCAACAGCTGAGCAGAGTGGTTGTGGGAGGACGGAGGAGCAGGTGAGCCCTGAGCCCAGCCGCTATCAGTCACTGGAAGCGTGGCCTCAGATCTCATGCCTCTGGCTGGCAGTGAGGAGGCTGGCTTAAAGGCAGGCTAGATGTCAGTCAGCCCCCAGATGCCCTTTGCTTGAAAAAGTAAAACGGACGGTCTCTTGCCCAGAGTGAAGGTCAGAGTGCCACTGTGAAGGGCAGGTGGCTGGGAGCCTGCCCAGCAGGAGCTGCCAACCCCAAAAACTGATGCCAGGGCCCCTCTAAAAGGTCCAGCCAGATCATGCCTCACAGACATGAACCACCCTGGCCAGCATTTCCACTCAGCGTTTGTCCCCACTCACGACTGTTCTGCAGCATGTCACTATGTGTACGCTCGAGGACAGCTGATGAGCACACATGCAGGAAAAAGCAGGTGGAATACACTAAACAAGCTGAATGCCTGGCAAGGAACGCACAAACGTGCCACCTGCTCTCCCCAGCGGTGACCACAGGAGCCCCTGAGGCTACCATGCAACCCGCCTCTAGACCAGTGTCATCCCAAAGTGTGGGGTCCCCAGCCAGCGGCATTAGTGTCATCCCGGAACTTGTTAGAAATACACGTTCTTGAGCCCCACCCAGACCTACTGAATCAGATTCCTGCCCAGCAGTCTGTGTTTGGCAGATCCACTCGGTGCTCTCTGGCAGGCTGCAGCTGGAGAACAGCTCATTCATTCTCCTCTTGGGCGCTTTCACACTTTCTCTTCTGCCTTCAATACCAGCACCTCTGCCTCCTCCATCCTCAGGCAGCAGATGCTGCTGCACTGGCGCCTACTTCACTGAGAACTGAAGCTTGGAGGCAGCGCCCACCGCTCCCACCCCGCCCCTGCGCCCACCGGTGTCTGTTCACCCACAGTGGTGTAGGCGCTCCTGTCGGATCCCTAGTCCTGGGGCACTGGCCGCCAGGCCCTTGCCTTCTTGGAGAGTCACTCCAGCACTCCCACTGTGTCCTGTGTTACATCACCTCTTCTTTCCAACTGCCCATTATATCGTTCCCATCAAATTACGAACATCCTGTTATTTTTCTGAACTTAAAGTTTTTCTTGACCCTATTTTGCTCACCAGCTGTGACTCTCTTTGTCCTACCTTTTGCAACGAAACTCCTGTCAAGTGCTACCTGTGCTGCTGAGGAGTTCACTGCGGCCCTCCACACTGACTCCAATGGCTAGTGCTTGGCCTCTGACACAGGTGACCCCTCCCTTCTCCACGCACGGCTTCCAGGTAAACAGACTCTTGCCTCCCCACCTCAGTGACTGCTCCTTCTCCTCTTCTCTGCAGCTGTGGCCCAGGGCTGCATCCTGGTTCCCTTCCCTCTCTCGTCCCCCTCACTTCCCTGGTAACCTCATCAGGTCTCCTGCCTTTAAATAATATCGATAAGCAAACAACTCCAAAGTGACACCTTCATCACAGACTTCCCTCCAAACTCCAGACTTGCCCGCCTCTAATAAACCACCTCCAACTCAATGTGCGTACAACCTGGTTCCATCTCAGCCTGTCCCTCCCAGCCCAGCCTCCGTGCCTCAGCCTCTGGCGCCCTGCCAGGTGTCTGGACACTGTGCCCAAGCCATAGCTGACAACTCTCTTACTCTGCCCCTGACTGCCAGGAAGTCCTGCTGGCTCCAGCTCAAGATCCTTCTAGATTCTGACTCCGCTCACCACCCGCACCTGTGGAGCCACGGCCGTTTCCCTCCTGGACCCCCTGCCTGGGTCCCTGCTCCTGCCCATGTTCCTACAGTGATCCCTTTACAACATGGGCTAGATAATGCCTTCCTTTGCTCACAGCCCTCCAGAGCTTTCTGTTTCACCCATGGTCAGAGCCAAACTCCTAACCTAAGAATGGCCTTCGAGGCCTCTGTGCCTTCTCCAAGGCCTGCGATTCTGCAGCGAGTGAGAAGTGCTTCCCTGGGGCCTCTGCCTGGCCTGCTCTGTATGAGGCTCCCTGTCCACACTTACTCACCTGCCAGCCTCTTCACTTTCTCTGAGTGTTGACTTTAGTGTCACAGTTACCGTTCTGTTTGAAAGAGCCTTCTGTGTACCTCCCACCATCAGTCTCTCTGATCCCGCTTACTTTATCTTTTTTCCGTATCATTTATTACCTTATAACATATAAGAAAATGTGCACACTTATGTGTACTGTCTGTCTCGCACTGCTAGACTGCAGACCCATTCAGGTGAGGGCCTTCGCCTGTTTTCTTCACTGATGGATTCCAAGTGCTTCCATAGTGTCTGGTGCTGAGTAAACACTTACTCAGCTGGATACATTAACTAGTTGGATCAATTAACATCCTCAGAGAGCTAAGACACCAAAACCAAGAAATACAAATAAGGGCCGGGTGCGGTGGCTCACACCTGTAATCCCAGCACTTTGGGAGGCCGAGGTGGGTGGATCACCTGAGTTCAAGACCAGCCTGGCCAACATGGTGGAACCCTGTCTCTACTAAAAATACAAAAAATTAGCTGGGTGAGGTTGGGGGCACCTGTAATCCCAGCTACTTGGGCGGCTGAGGCATAAGAATCACTTGAACCTGGGAGGCAGAGGCTACAGTGAGCTGAGATCACACCACTCCACTGCATTCCAGCCTGGGCAACAAGGTAGAAAGCCCGTCTCCAAAAAAAATAAAATAAAATAAAAAAATAAACAGGATACTATATAAAATATACACTGAAATGAAAAATAAATTCCAGAAAAGAAAAAAGAAGTGAAACATTCGATAGAAGGACTGGAAGATAAAGTTGAAATCTCTCAGAAAGTTAAGTAAAAAGACAAAGGGGTGTAAAACAGAAGAAAGAAAATCAGGAATTATATTAAGAGGTTTAACATCCAAATAACCGATGTTCAAGTAAAAGAGACAAGGACAGAGGGTGGGGGCATTAAAGAAATAACTCAAGAAAATGTCCTAGAATTGAAAGACATGAACTTACAGATTGGAAGGGCCTATTAAGAACCAGGACTAGGCCTATTATCAGATGAAGAAAATCCTACAACCTGCAAAGCAAGATCAAATACAAAGAAACAAGAATCCCAATGGCTATGAAATCCCCACAGGCAGCAATGGGAGGTTTAGGACAGCAGAGCAATGCCTTGGGATATCAGCAGGAAAGTGATAACCCGTCAAGAATCCTATAAGCAGCCAAACTATGACTTCAGTGTCAGAGCAGGTGAAAGACATCTTTCTGGCACACAAGGACTCAAGATAAGTTCCTCAGCTGCCGTGAGGGAGCAGGCACTGCAGATGCTCGTGGCCCTCCTTACAGCTACCAGGCGGCCTCCGTGAGGGCTCCTTGGGAGCCAGGCCACCTCTGGCTTGTCAAGAGGGTGTGTGTAGGTCACCCTCTCTTGTCCTGGGGATCACACCTAGTTTCCAGCAGCCAAGCACAGTGTTTGGTAACTTCCTTGCCACCTTCATTAGGAATGGTCTGAAAGCCTGGCCTTGTCAGTTCTTGGAACTTTGGGAATGCTTATACACTTACAGGTGAATGTGACATTATGCCGCTCGGGACACATGTTTTTCTCCTATGGGCAATACCCTAAGAGTGGGGTAAGATCCTTATCAACATGTGAGCAGCAGCGCATCTGCTGGATGATCCTATGAAAGACACAAGTTACTCTTGTACAGTAATGAGGAAGGTGGAGAGGGCCACAGAACCAGGGAAAGCTCCCTGGGGCGCCCAAGAAAACACCAGAGCAGCTGAGACCCTGGTCTCCCTGAATTCCTGGATTTTGAATAAGCCTGAAACTGCGGCTTAGGACATCTTTGCTCCTGCAGCATCTTTTCCTCTTGAAGGACCCTGGGGCAGTTACCAACGCACTTATGCATGCACACACGCACACACACACACATGCACGACACACACGCATGCACAACTGTCTGAAAGCCCGGGGCTGCCAGGCAGAGCACTGACACGGGGTTGTGATGAGGCATGAGACTTTGAAGCAGGACAGATCTGTGTTTCCCTCCACAAGGCAGGCAGGCGAGCCTACTTCCTCACATGAAAGCCAATCGCCAGCACCTTCACCTGCCCCATCAGAGCACTTGCGTGGGCTGGAGGCTTTTCCCATTTGTCATTTTATTTAAATCCTCCCACCAACCAAGTAAGACAGATATTACCATTGTCCCAATTTTACAGAGAAGAAACGGAGGCTCAAGAAATCACTTGCCCAAGTTTCCACAGGGAGCAGGTGAGCTCAGAGGCGAACACAAGCTCCCAGGCTCCAGAGTCTCTGCTCTTAACACACACCACCCTGGCTTGGCTGTAAAATGTAAATATGTATTTATTACTTTCTTTGTAGACCATATACTCCTTGACAACAGGGACTACCACCTTCACCTTCATGCCCACCAGGTGTCACACTGCAAGGCCGAGCTGACCCCCACTTTCCTTTGGTCCACCTCCTGCTGTTATCTAGAAGAGGCATACAACATCCTTCACCTGGAAGCTAGCTGTCCTCACCTCACTGCAGAGGAACACTCCGGGGTTCTTCTGAGGGAGGCACCCTGAGTCTGAGCTCAGCTCGAGGCTTCTACTGTGCCGCAGAGGTTCCTCAGGCCTAATGTGATGCTGATTGAGGACAGGAGCCAGGGTGGTTTTTCATCATTCCACTCGCAGCACTCAGCACAATGCCTGGCACAGTGCTGATGCTCTGTAAGCATTTGCTGAGTGGAAGAAAATCGAGCCTCCCACCTCCAGACGAGAGAGGGAGCTGGGGACAGTGAGATTTGTGAAGCTGACTGATCTCAGGATAGCCCCAGGCATCTGAGAGTCCCTGCACCTCGGCCTGCAGGGAGCTGCAGTCTGGGTAAAACAGGATCATAAAGGAGCCCCGCCTCTGACAGGAGACAATGGATGGAATAGCCTTCCAGAAGCCCACCAGCCGGCTCACTCAGGGCTGCATGCTGTGCTGCGTGGACCACCACTTCCCATGCCCACAGCCATGTACTGGGAAGCAGAGAAGAGGCTGACAGGCACCAGGGCCTTGGTCACGATGGACTTGACACTGATGTGGAAAAGTCAGAACCTGCTGGCAGCGTCTTCCACCACAAGAGGGGTCTTCCTAAATGCGACGGCACCTCCTGATCCAATCCTGCGGCCATGTCCACCTCCCACAGCACCCCCAGCTCTATGCTTTGAAGCCCGGCTGGCCCACACACATTCTTTACCTCCCAACCTGACACTTCAACTTTTTCAGGTCACACACCGCTTTGAAGCACTAATGAAAACTGGGAACTGTCTCTCCAGGTCAGTAATCATGTGCACACAGAATTCTGCATGCAATGTAGTGGGCTTATGCCTCCTGAGGACCACCAACGGTCCCATCCACATCACACATCCAGCCTGTCACCAAACTATGAGGCTCACGAAAGGTAGGGCCATAGAAGCCGCAGCACAGAGCCTGGGTGGGAGTGGAGATGGTTTGTAAAGATGTCTTAGGGAACCTGGACTTTAAACTTGGACTATTGTTTTTGTAAATTTAGCAAATGAAGCAACAGATGTGAAAACTGCCTAGTAATACTAAGTTAAAAAGCAGTTTCAATTCCGACAAACAGCTGTAGGGTCCCTCCCCACCTAGAAGGCCGCGGGGGAGTAGACACGACAGGGCCAGAGGAAGCAGCCCTACATGGTCCGTCCTGCTTTTCTGTTCACTAGCCATGTGCTCACGGGCACGTCGCAGAGCCCTCCGGGGTTTCCGTGGCTTTCCTCCTGCATCAAGCACCCAGGGAAGAGGGAGTGGGCGCACCATGAGCAGCACCTGGGTCTGACCCGACTGTCCCACGCATGGGCTGTGAGACGCTGGGCAAATCCAGCAGTGTCTCTACTGTGAGAAAGTGGTATTTACAACAGTCTCCCTTCCCAGAGCTGCTGTGAAAACAAAGGGCCCATCACAAGGAGGGAGCTCGATAGATGCAGCTCTTCTTACCCAGGGTTCCAAAGGTCTTGTTGGAATCAAAAAGAATGCACGTATAGACACCTGCAACTAGGGCCGGGCACAGTTGCTGACACCTGTAATCTCAGCACTTTGGGAGGCTGAGGCGGGTGGATCTCCTGAGGTCAGGAGTTTGAGGCCAGCCTGGCCGATATAGTGAAACCCCATCTCTACTAAAAATACAGAATTAGCCAGGCATGGTGGCTTGCACCTGTAATCCTAGCTACTCGGGAAGCTGAGGCAGGAGAATCGCTTGAACCTGGGAGGTGGAGGCTGCAGCGAGCCAAGATCGCACCATTGCACTCCAGCCTGGGCAACAAGAGCGAAACTCAGTCTTGAAAAAAGAAAGAAAGAAAAAGAGACCTGCAACTAGAACATCGTAACGCAAGCAACTGCCTTTTGTTTTGTTTTTTGTTTTTGTTTTTTTGAGATGGAGTCTCATTCTGTCTCCAGGCTGGAGTGCAGTGGTGTGATCTCAGCTCAGTGCAACCTCCAACCTCCACCTCCTGGGTTCATGTGATTCTCCTGCCTCAGCGTCTCCAGTAGCTGAGACTACAGTGGCTGCCACCATGCCCAGGTAATTTTTATATTTTTAGTAGAGACGGGTTTCACCATGTTGGCCAGGATGGTCTCGATCTCTTGATCTCGTGATCTGCCCACCTCGGCCTCCCAAAGTGCTGAGATTACAGACATGAGCAATCAGGCCCAGCCACAACTGTCACGTTTTTAAGTGAAGAATCCAACCTTTGGAACAGTTGCCATTGCTCCTAACCAATGTCACTCTCAAACACGGAGAAATGATGATTCCACAGGTCAACACCACAGAACTGGCTTTTACTAACAAAACCAAAGAACCTCAAACACTTTTTGTGGACATCAAATTCCTTCCTTCATATTTTAAAATGACATTATGTATGTACGTATTTTTAAAATTCAGACACATTTTAGAGAACACAATTGTGAACACAAATCCAAGAAATGAATGAGATGTACTGAAGTCTGATTCAAAAACTTCCCTTAAACTGACTTCTGTCAATCCTCTGTCCTGTGAAGTAAGTCCCGTTTCTCCTTTGCCTGCAGGGACTGAGCTGGAATTACTGTCACACTGCTGTGACAGACTGTGACAGACTGCACATGTGACAGACATGAGGCAGGGGTTAATGCAGAGTCACAGAACAGCACCTCTGTTGACATCTAGTGGGTAAGCAGGAAGGTGTCAACCCAGGTGGCTTTTTAAAAAATCTGTAAATAAAATCTCCTCCTTTATTCCACAGATTTTAAAATCTTTCCCTCAGTTGTTAGAAAGACTAACAGTATTTTTCAAACATGTGTGTGGATGGACTCACCTGGGGAGACACCTGGATCCTAGGCCACCTTTGTGGCTGCTCTGCAGATGCCTGCCTGCACCAGCTGCCTCCTCCTCTGAGAGGGCCGCCCTGGAGAGCACCGTGCTGACTGTGTTGCCCACTTGCTTCCCTTGGGAAACAGGGAGGCAGGACCTCTACCGAGTGCTGTGATGTCTTATGTTTTGATGAGGTGGGTGGGGAGGATGGGAACAATGCTATTTGGATGTGATTGGACATCCTGTGAGGTCTTCTGCAAAGCAGCTGTCCTCAGCTCGTTGATGACAGCATCCTGCCTGCAGGTGTGGGCTGCTGGACTGCCTGCAAAGCCCATCAGCGGGTCCAGGAGGTCAGGTAAAATAGGATCAGGATCAGTTCTATTCACAGAAGTCGTCAATCTAACATGAAAGAAAATAATCATGACTCAGGAGCAAGGGTGTCTGCAGCAAAGAGACTCTCCAGGCATCGTTTAGAAGCTGAATGTCACACATTTAGGGTGCCAGCTCCACACATAATCACACAAGTAAAAAGGAGGCTTTTCTCCTAAACTGACATTCTTTTTTTCCTTTCTGAGAGGTGTGGACACTGGGGCTGGGAAATGCTCAGGCTGCCCCCTGCAGAGGAGGACTGGGCTGTTAAGAGAGTCCACTTGTCTTTCATGACACAAGCCTTAGCTCACAAGACGAGAAGTCCTTAGTCCCAGACCACCTGTTCCATGATGACAGAAACCCTTCTAAAAACTGAAATCTATGTGACAGAATGAATGAAGGTAGGCTAACCCAAATTACTGCTCACATTGTTTTAAATAAAAGTCACACAAATACCATAATGATGTTGGTTAGAACATTATGTTTCTCATATCTATAAATGAGGGCTAGTACTTATCACCCAAAAGTAGACAAAAAATATGAAATGCATTCATTCCAAATTTAGACTTTGATAACTTTCCAAAGGTTGAAATAAGTTTAATTGCAGGGACATGAGTCCAGCTGAGTGACTTTCTGTTCATCTGTAATAACCCATCTGGAACTGTATTTACTCTTCTTAGAACAGTAACTTATAACGTTGATAAACTGAGGTGGAGCCTGTTTTAGTAACATACACCTGGATAAATGTTCTGGAACTGCCAGTGCTTAGTCACTGCTGCCTACAGTGTGGCCACCAAAGGCTTCTTGGGAAAGCTCCCTTTGGGTCCAGAAGTCTCACCCTCAAAGCTCCAGCTGCCCTGGACCCTACACAAAGCACCTGAAGCTCTGCTGGGAATGGGGCCCTGACGGAGCCGTAATGCACCCTGAGGCTTCTTTAAAATATGAAGGTGAGTGCAAAATCCAAACAGGAAGCATTCAGCTGTGCCCTCCCAAACCATTCCAGCATGCCCCTGCGGAACTGCTGCTCCTATCCGTCCTTGGAGTGGTGGTTCCCTCATACTCATCTGGAAGGTGCCACAGAAAAAGGCTAACAATGTATTATCACTAGGACAGACCCTAGATAATCTTTCTGATATACCAGATAGACATCACCTGTTCCCTCATTTGTCAATATGGAAGAAACCCCGCTTTATACATTTTATACAGAAAAGTGGACACTGCCATACATTCATGCGTGGTCAGCTCTGAGCCCCCAGGAATAGAAGGGCCTTCCATTTAAAACAACTTACACCTGGATACAACAAACACCAAGAAACATGCAAACACTACAGAGAATCTGTATGTGAAGAAGTCATAGTTTATACTGATGAAGGTGCCGTTAATGTTGACGGATGGCTTCGATCACTCATGCTCTAACAGAGGGGCCTGTGATGGTGTCTGTTTCTCTTTCAGGATTCCCAGTTGTTTCTGTGTCAGGCACTAAGCAATCTGGTGGCTTTTGTTCCAAACGGGTATTTTAGTTGTCTTTTTGCACCTTTTAATCCCTCTTCGAAGAGTCAAGTTCAAATGCTGGAAACCGTGATGTCTCTGGTCCCAGGACATCGGAGAGAAAGTGAATAGCGCCAGCCATGCCTGCAACGTAAAATGAGCCGCCTCTTAGGAATGGCACAAGGGTAGTGTCTAAGACAGTGACTTTTAATCATTTCCCTTACCAGGGGCTGCAAGCATGTGGGAAAGGTGCTGAGGACTCTAAAGATGACTTCATTAAAAAACAAAAATATCCTTATATTTAGCACCCAGCAGGTAATATAATAATACCAGCTTTCCTCACGGTCTTATATTTTAAAAATTGGTTATTGGGCTTTAATCTTATATCTTGAAACTTTAAGGTGACATCACAGAATCGCTATGGAACTTATGGATGCTACTAATTACGATATTCCTACACATGGAGCTTCCCCTCTAGAACCTGTATATGCTCAAAGTTGCTTTTACATCTTCTTGATATTTGAAGAATGTTATTTTTAACAAATCTCAATTTGGTCAAAATCCCCACCCCAAATCACTGCAGTAATTAAGCAGCGGGTTTTCAACTAGACTCACAGCAGCATAGGAAGGGTATGGGATGGGGAAGGTGCTAGTAGCCCACCAAGGCCTCCAGGTCTCCTGTCCCCACTCAAATCAGAACAATTCCTCCCTTATTAGGTTTTTGTTTACAGTTTTTCTTTTGATATAAAATTCACGTACAATGAAACACACAAATCCAAAGTGTACTTCTCTGAGGGTTTGTCAAATGCATATATACCTGTGCAAAAGAAACCCGATTAAGACCTGGAATATTTCCATCACCCCAGAAGTTCCAAGTGCCCCTCTCCAGTCCCTCCCGTCCCTGTGGTCCCCGCCAGGGGTAACCGGCAGCCTGGTCTTGGTCCACCAGGGATTACTTCTGCCTGCTTTGGCACTCTTAGGAGCATGGCCACAGTGTATAGCCCTTGCATCTGGTTCCTTTGTCAGGGTTCCTGCAGTTCATTCATGTTCTGTGCATGTTCATAGTTGGCCCCGTCATACTGCTGAACAGCACATTGCAGACCGTTGCCCCATTTTTCCTACTGAAGGTCATCCGGGGTGTTCCCAGCCTTCTCTGTAAGTTTGTTTAAAGAAAGGGTTCCAGAAACTTATTTAAAAAATCAGAAAACCACTGACCTAGGAGTGCCCATGAGAAGTAAACAGGGACCCATAACGAGCATAGGAGGCCCCACAGCAGGCCCTGCAGGGACGAGCCTAGCTTTCCTGCTCAGGTGTGTGAGCAGCAGATCCAATGGGTGGCGCGCTCCAGCAGGAGTGAGCTCCTCCAGAAGAGGTGCCAGGTGCCAGGGAGCCCTCCCAGTGGCTCTTCCAGCCAGCCAGTTTGCCACAATGGCCTGCGTTGCTAGGCACATGGACTAATGATCCCTCCACCCTGACGGGAATTTGGTGGGAGTCCCCCACAGTTCTGTCTGCCAGGCACTGGCGAGGCACAGGGGAAGGAGGTGACCTATGAATTTCCCACCTTTAGGGTCCAAAGCTTTTGACCCACTGGGGTTCTGGAGGTGCTATTATCGACTAGATCAACTCCATTTAGAGTTCCGGCATTAACTCTGTTATATCTGATGCAAATGCATTGCACTTTTATGACATCAAGGACTAAAACTTTTATTCTAATAAATACTTTTTCCTTATGAGTTCTTTGAATATTAAAAAGATCATCTTCTACAAAAGATGTGACACATGCTCTATTTTCTGCTTATATTTCTTTTTTTTTTTTTTTTTTTTTGTGTTGAGACGGAGTCTGGCTCTGTCGCCCAGGCTGGAGTGCGGTGGCCAGATCTCAGCTCACTGCAAGCTCCGCCTCCCGGGTTTACGCCATTCTCCTGCCTCAGCCTCCCAAGTAGCTGGGACTACAGGCGCCCGCCTCGTCGCCCGGCTAGTTTTTTGTATTCTTTAGTAGAGACGGGGTTTCACCGTATTAGCCAGGGTGGTCTCGATCTCCTGACCTTGTGATCCGCCTGTCTCGGCCTCCCAAAGTGCTGGGATTACAGGCTTGAGCCACCGCACCCGGCCTCTGCTCATATTTCTAAAAAGTGATTTAAAAATATTACCAGTATAAAAACTAAAACAGGACATACCACTACAGACGATGCAGACAGAGGATGATGAGGGGATACTACCAATAGGGTACACATATGAATTTCGCCACATGTACACAATTAACCGATTTCCCAAAATTACAAACTATGACAGCTCACCCAATATGAAATAGATAACGTGAACAGCCCTATAACTATTTCAAAAATTGAATTTCTTTTAAAAGTCTAGAAAAATAAATCTCCAGACCTAGAAGTTTGTACTAGAGAATTCTACTAAACATTTAAATTACATTAATACCAATTCTTCCACCAATTAACACACAGTCTGTCCCAGAAAACAGAAGAGAAGAAGATACTTCTCAACACAGTTTATTAGGTCAGTATGACCCTGATACCAACACCAGATAAAGACAGCACAAAACAGGAAAACTGTAGGCCAGTACCCTTCATGAATAGAGATGCAAAAGCCTTTACCAAAATATCAGCAAACAGAAAACACGCCCACACCCACATATAAATCTAATGAATATCCGGGCCTGTTTGTGGGGCTTCTCTGTTTGTGCTCCAGTCTTTCCTCCTCTGTGCCCTTGGTGGACTCTGGAATCCTTGCTGCTTTCACTGACTGCCTATAAGTGCTCTTCTTTTCAGAACTTCCTTCAATATTCACTTTTGCTATTTTTTCTAATTACCAATATTTCTAATTGCCAATATTAATTATTCATACTTCTTTATATAATATTAAATACATATTAAGTAATTAGTAAAGCTTCCCATGAATACACCAATATTAAGTACGCAACATTACAGATGAAACACAGAGGAGTAAACTATTTCTTCCATTGCTAACAGCAAGCCTTCAGTTCTGTCTGCAGAGACACCTCACAAAAAACCTAAGAGCACTTGGAAGACATTCACAGGAGCAAAAAATATAGGTAAGGTGAAGAAATTCAACATAATTTTCAGCAATAAGCTAATTTGCTGACTTATTTTACAGTTTGGAAGTATTACTTGAGCCAGGTCAAATGTGAACAGTGCCAGTCCACAGGGGCAGGAGAACCAATTTCACCCAAACATTTAAACCATAGTATTTTTCTCACTCTTACCTTCAAAGAGTGAATAGGGTCTGTCAGGAATGCGGCACCCGTGTGCTCCGTAATCTAGACACCACTCTGCAAACTGAAAAGAAAGGGATTTCTTTTTAAGACTGGAGTTTCTACTTGGTGAAAAGGCAATAAATGAGAATGCAACGTCTTCACAGGAATTAGGGAAGTGAACCCCCAGCTGTAGGGCATTCAGTGTGGGCTCCATGGGCTCCTGTGCCCCCTCTTCCAGGGGCAAGGCCTAGCAAGTCTTGTCACCTCTGCTTGTGGCTGCCTCAGCTGTAGAGTGGGGTCTGCCTTACGGCTGCTGGGAAGTCCGAGGTGAAAACTGAACAGCTCAATGACACTCTGTTCTCCCTGGCACCTTCCTCCTGCCGCTTCAGCTGACGATTCTAGAAGCAACTCGAAACGCCTGTTCTATCCTGAACAAAAAACCCTGGCTCTAAAACGGCCCTCAGCAGCAGCTGCCAGCTCCCCTGGCCCCAGCTGGGAAACAGCTTCAGCCCTGCCCGGGGCGCCGCCTGTCACCGCAGCCCCTCCACAGCTGCTGTTTGGCAGCCTCTCCACCTTCACAGCCCCAGCCCTTCCTGTGCTCTCCTCTGGGCTCCTTGACCCTTTTCTCTTAGACCTCTTCAATGGGTATTTCCATATCGTTTTAATAAACTTCCCTTTTGTGCCTAAGCTAACATAATGTGAAAGGTCGTTTGTACACTAAGAATCATAAGTAATAAACATGAGGAGTATCAAGTTCGCACACATAAAAAGAAACTCACTCTGCTTTTACCCTCCCAATCTGCTCACTCTTAGCTTGTTTGATGGCCCATCTACCCAGTTTTCCGAGTCAGACAACAGAAAGACATTCAGATATTTCCATCTTCTCCACATTCAAAAACATGCATTAAATTCTGTGGGCTTTACATCATAGGTGTTTCTAAATGTCTCATTTTTTATCCCAACCTATGCTTTGGTTTATAACTCAACATTTCTTGCATTAATTGCTAAACCGCGAAACTCAAGCTCGCCTCATTCTTCCTACTGGGACCACAGCGATCTTTCTAAAAGAGGAGTCTGAACATGGCAAACCCTTCCATGAGCCCCCATCTTCCAAACCGGTATCCAATGCTAGCTGATTACTAAAATTACTGGGAGAGCTTGAAAAATATTAGTTCTGGGGGTTCCTCATTTAACTGGTCTACAGTGAGGTCATTATTTGAAAGCTTCCCAGTGGTACAAGGTTGAGAACTACTGGCTACGGGGAAGGACTTTCTCTGGCCTCTACCCACCTGTCTGACTTCACCTTTCCCTCCTCACACCTTTCCTCACACATTTCCTTCCCTTTGCACCCCAAAGGCTGAAGTGCTTATGGAGTCAGGAACACACTGAGCTGGTTCCTGCTCTGCAGCTCTGCCCAGGCTATTCTCCTTATCAGAACTGCATTCCACCTCTGCAGGCCACCCCTGCCTGGCCCACCTGAAAAACCCCTCATCTCTAAAACCTGGTGGCCTCTCAACCCTCCTGCATTGCCCATATTTGCATAATCATCTACCATCATCACATCATCAAGGCTGGCCCAGGCCTGCGGAATCTGGCTGCTCCCCGCTTGCTGGCTCCTGTTCTGCCCCATTCCCCATGCTCCAGCCATAGTGTCTGGGCGCTCACACCTTCGGGACTTTGGAACAGCAGTTTCTTCTGCTGACTTGCCATGCCAAATTGGGCCCTGCCTCTTTGATTCCACAGCCTCCTGCATGCTTCCATCAGTGGGGGAGCCACAGATGTGTGTGCATTTTCCGGTGCACCAACAAGGTGGGGCCCATTCCATTTGGGTTGAGAAAAGGCTTCATAAAGTAACAGATATTCAAAAAGTATAAAGAACACATCAGCCGCAATGCCTCCATCTAACAAGGGTCACTGTACACACTTCAGTGTATTTTCTTCCAATCTTTTTTCTGTGTGCACACAACTACATTTTGTGAAATGTGTACATAATAAGAATACTAGCAAACATTTACTGAGTCTTGCTCTGTGCCATTCATCTTCACGTGTCCAGTGCATGTTTACTGAGTTTCTACTCGGAGATATACACTGCTCCAAGTACTAGTGTAGAATAGTGACCCAGACAAACAAGATCAAGAAGCTTATGTTCTATCAGCCTACATACTCAAGAAACACGCAAAAACATACAATGAGCAACTGAGTGATCATCCACTTGGGGGTCTCAAAGGTCCTACTTAGAATGTCACAGTTCAGATCAGCATGGCAAGGAGCCACCATCCACATGCTGAAGGAAGAGTGCTCCTGAAGGGAAGAGTTAACGACAGGTCCAGCGGAAACAAGAGTGACACACTCCGTTCTTAGGGTGGCATGGCTGTATTACGGCAGGCTACAGGGCAGGGTACGGTGAGGAGACTAGGCAGAGACACAGAGGGGGCTAAGGTGCGCAGGGCTCTGTCAACCTGGCGGAAAAGTGCAGGCTCCATCTACAGTCGATGGGGAGCCGCTGGAGGGTCTGGCAGGATGATTACAGACGATCTGCACATTAGTTCAATTCTGCTTGCAACATCCTTAGGAGGTGGGTAGTATTTTTTTTCTATCTGTACAAATGAGGAAACTGAGGCTTGAAGAAGAGACACATTCAAACTCATAAAGCCAATTAATGGCACAGGTGGTAATTCTCATCAGGTAGTGACTCCAGGACACATATTCTTCAGAAGCCATTGACATTTGTGTTCCCCATTCTATAGACAGGGACACTGTGGCCCAGAGAAGCCACGGACAAAGCTGTGTCAGAAGAAAAAGAGGAAGCTACAGAGTTGGGAGAAACAGATTAAAAGAAGGAACAAGAGTTGTACTTCTGGACTCTGTGCACACTCGGGGTTGTTCGGAAGCAGTTCCAACAGAGCCACCCTCACCTTGCAGGCTCGGTAGAGGTACTTCTTATCCTGCGTGAGACGGTAAAGGGACAGGAAGGAGTAGCCGTTGCCAGCAGTCCCGTGGCAGATCCCGTAGCCCTTCCGCAGCAAACCTCGCTGCCAAATCACATCGCTACACTCCATGGCCTCTTTCAAGTACTTCTCCTCCTTAAAGACCTTGGCAAATTAAAAACAAAGCAGTGTTAAAAAGACAGTTTCAATGACGAGCTGGCAAAATACTTTCCCTTTCTGGTTAGGACATGGCATGATGTTACGAAAACTGAAACTGGGGGTGAAAAACAAACAAACAAACAACACAAAAAAAACAGCAGCAACACCATACATAGAATCTTGCAATCTCAATCCATTAGCCCAGTGGTCTCCAACCTTTCTGGCACCAGGAACTGGTTTTGTGGAACCATTTTTCCATGGCCAGGAAGGGGAATTGGGGATGGTTTTGGGATGAAACTGTTCCACCTCAGATCATCAGGCATTAGTGAGATTCTCATAAGGAGCACGCAACCTAGATCCCTCGCATAAGCAGTTCATGATACGGTTCGCTCTCCTACGAGAATCTAACGTGGCCGCTGATCTGACAGGTGGCAGAGCTCAGACAGTAATGTGAGTGATAGGCAGTGACTACAAACACAGTTGAAGCTTCGCTTGCTTGCTGCCACTCACCTCCTGCTGTGCAGCCCGGTCCCTCACAGGCCACAGACCAGTACCAATTCACAGCCTGGGGGCTGGGCTGGGGACCCCCACACTAGCCTATTCCCTTTGTCCTCCTTCTGTTTCACAGTTTTACTAAAATAATTCTAAAATTTAGTCTTTAAAATTAAAATTAAAGCTGCCATATCTTTTTGGTAAGATGTTTTTCTTGTTTCTTGGCACGTACATCCCATAGCTCTAAAATTTCTGCTCTTGTAGAAGGCAATCGAGAGAGTGAGGCCATGTTAGCAGGGCAAGAATGTCCAACACACTGGTCAGCACACATTAACAGCACCCGAGGACCCTGCCCCACCAGGCTGGCAAGATCCATCTTCACCCATCCCAAGGAAGCTGGCACACAGCTTTCTGGGGTCCAGGAGGAAGCATCACCTCCCTGAGTTGTTTATATGGTCAGCTGCAGAGACAGGCAGGCTCAGTGAAGGCAAGAGACGGCAAGAAGAAGCTGTGGGTTTTCACCTCCTGAGATTCCCTTGTACATTTTCTTCTTTCTCCTCACATGCCATATACTGTTTTCCTGATCCTTTCCTCAGAGTCTGTTCTTAGTTATCCCTACCTGCTAACTCATCCCACTCCAGTGCAAATGGGTTTTGGACAATGGATCAGAGGCACAAAGGTCATCACTACTTGGGTGGCAGGTCAGGTCTCTCTACTTGTGACTGATTAGCTGGGCACTCAGCCGAGAAGGGCTCTGAGGTTGCAGGAAAAAGGTGGAGGTGGGGGGGCCAGGCACAAACTGCGATCAGTGTCTACAGAGGGCAGAGCGGGAAACAGAGGCACAGCAAATCACCAGGGAGATTAAATGTTCCCAACGTTAGGCTGTTAGGGAATCAGAAGCAGGACCCCCTCTATCAATCACAAAGGCAGCTAAGATGTGGGCTCTGGGGTCAGACAGCCTGAGCTGAGTCCCTACTGTCACCCTTTAACTGTGTGACCTTGGCCAAGTCACTGAAAGTCTATGTCTCAGTTTTCTCAACTATAAAAGGATGACCGTCCTTCACCTCAGTGGCTTGCTATGAAGATTAAGATGTGATCACATCCTTGGAGCTCCTGGAACAGTGCCTGGCACTGTGCTAGCTATTTCTTATTTATGATTAACCATTACTCTTTCTATGGTATCATGCCAGCACAAATACTTCATCCTGTCACTTGCATCTTAAGCCTCTGAAAATGAACTGTAAAGGAAAACATGTTTTCCCATCCTAAGGAAATATTTGGTCAAAGCTAATGGGTGAGAAGATATTGTTTGAGAGGTTGTGTCCTGAAATCACACAGAGTGAGGACAGCCCTAAATTAGTGAGCCAGAGCTGCCCCTGTGGGTGGGAGCCCGGGTGACTGAGGGTCCACAGGAAAACTGAACAGGGTTCCTTCATGCTGTCCCTGCGCCTGCAAGGCTGAGGCTGCTAGAGCCATGCCCACAATGCAGCCTGCACTGCTGCTTCTCAGCACCAGCAGCCTACCATGTCTCCTCCTGCCACCACATACACTCATGCTCTAAGCAAACAGCTACTTCTAACAGCGAGACATCCGAGAATTCAGAACTACAGAAAAGAGCTCCTGGACTTAATCACAGATTCATCTTCTCCACATTGTATTACAGCAATCATACATGGGCTACAAAATGCATGTACTTACCCACATTACCTCCCCAAAATGGTAAGTTTCCCTGGGCAGTACAGGACAGAAAGTGCAGAAAGACAGCACAATGCAAAGGAAAACCCGAGGGCTCTGGAGTCAGTCAGATGCAGGGCTAGAGTCCCTGTTCCACCACGGCAGGCTGTGACTTCAGGCCAGCTGCAGCACCCAACCTGGGCCTGTGTGCCCATGCTACAAAACGGATGGATCCCAAGACGACTCAAACGTCAGAAATAGAGACAAGGGTTTTAGGCAGTTACTAGAAATATCTTCAAAGATGAAAAGGGAACTATACTCATCATCAGTGAACCCTCAGAAGAGAAAGGCAGAATAAGACAGAAACAAAGGGATATTCTGGACCTAGAAAAACATCAATAGGTAAAATTACAAAACTCGCTGGGTGGGTTTACGAGCAGGCTGGACACAACAGAAGAAATCATGAGTGAATACAAAAACAGGGAAATAGCAATCATCTAATCCTAATTACAGAGAAGAACAAGAAATCTAGAAAACAAAAGCCTTAGGAACCTGTAGGAAAAGAGGGGCCAGTCACCCAGTGTACTAAAAGATACACGTTTACAAGTTCAAGTTCAAAGGATCTTAAGCACGATAAATACAAATACATCTAGGCGCGTGACAGTTAAACTATTAAAAACCAAAAATTAAGAGGAAACCGTGAAAGCCTGTAGAGAAAAAGCACACGTTCCATACAAGAGAACAGTGCAAAGAATGACTTGGAAACAACAGAGGTGGACGATGATGGAACAATGCCTTTAGAGCACCGAAAAGAAAAAAAGTCAACCTAGAATTCCCCATCCAGCAAAGATGTATTTAACAATAAAGGTGAAATAAAAACAAATTTAAGACAAATGAAAATCAATTTGTTGTCACCAAACCTATGCTAAGTAAAATTCTACAGGATGAATGAAAGAAATAATACCGGATAGAAATCAGGATCTTCAGGAAGAAACAAAGACCACTAAAAATGGGCAATACATAAATAAATAACAAAACTATCGTTTTTGCTTGTATCAATTAAAATAAAATATTCAGGGCTATTTAAAGCAAAATTTCTGGCCAGCCATGGTAGTTCACACCTGTAATCCCAGCACTTTAGGAGGCTGAAACAGAAGGATCACTTAAGCCCAGGAGTTCGAGACTAGCCTGGGCAACACAGTGAGGACCCTGTCTCTTCAAAATAATTTTTTAAATTAAAATAAAGCAAAAATTCTAACATTATATCAGTGGTTTACAACATTCGTAGATTTTATAAATATGGCAGATAAGAGTGCAAAGCTCTGGAGTAAGCAGAACCACCTGCCTATGAGTTTCTTACAGTTTATGTGAAGTGGCTCAGTGTTAACTCTAAGGACATTATGAAAAGTTAAGGATATATATTGCAACCCCTGTAGCATTAGTAAAAAAAAATGCAAATAGATACAGTTAAAGAGTTAACAGAGGCCCAGGCACGGTGGCGCTCACACCTGTAATCCCAGCACTTAGGACGGCCGAGGCGGGCGGATTACCTGAGGTCAGGAGTTTGAGACCAGCCTGGCCAACACGGTAAAATCCCATCTCTACCAAAAATACAAAAATTAGCCAGCTGGGCATGGTGGCACATGCCTGTAGTCCCAGCTACTCAGGAGGCTGAGGCAGGAGAATCGCTTGAACCTGGGAGGCGGAGGTTGCGGTGAGCTGAGATCTCACCACTGCACTTCAGCCTGGGTGACAAAGCAAGACTCCATCTCAAAAAAAAAAAGAGTCAACAGAAAAATTAAAAGAGAATCCTAAAAAATTTCCAACTAATCTCTCTACCTCCCTAAAAAAAAAAAAAGAAAAAAGAAAAAAGCAGGAAAGAAAAAACAGAGGGAGGAAAACACAAAATGTAATTAAAAAAAATTTTAAATGGCAGAGCTGAATCCAACCGCATCAATAATTATATTAAATATATATGAACTAATTCCAATTAAAACACTGGGATTATTAGACTAGCTATAACACAAGTCCCACACAGGCTGAAAGCAAAAATATGTGTTATGCAAACAGTAATTATAAAATGCTGGAGCAGCTGCATTAATATCAGACAAAGTAGATTTCAAGACAAAGAATATTACCAGAGATAAAAGGAACACTCCATGATGATAAAAGAGTCAATTCATTAGGAAAACATAACCATCATAAACATGTATTAGGACAGAGCCTCAAAATGCATGAAGCAAACAGTAAAAAAATTAAAGAGAAGAAAATAAACAGCTGGGAGACTGTAAAACTCCTCCTCCCCTGACTGAGTAAACAAACAGCTGAAACAAATATGGAAGACAAATTTGTGAGGGTCAGCACACTACAAGCCCACATAGTCTGATCTGTAAACGAAGTTCCCTGGAGTGTGGTCATGATGGTTCATTCACACACTGGCTGTGGCTGCTTTTGTGCTACAATGATAGAACTGAGTGGTTGCAGAGATTACATGGACCGCAAGCCTAATATATTTACTGTCCGGGTCATTACAGGAAGTTCACTGATCTCTGTAATTGAAGATCTGAACAATACATCCAACCATTGGCCTAACTGACATTTCTAGCACACTATGCCTGACAACTAGAGAATACACATTCCATGCAAGTGCACGTGGGACATTCATCAAGACAGACTAAATACTGAGCCATAAAATACATCTAAGTAAATTTTAAAATGTTAAATCGTACATAATATGTTTTGTAACAATGGAATTAAATCAGAAATCAATGAAAATATCTATACAATTCTCAAATATCTGAAAAATATATAACCCACTTCTAAATAACCCATGAATCAAAAGAGAAATCATAAGGGTAATTAGGGAATATCTAAAACTAAATGAAAATGAAAACAAGACATAAAATATTTGGGAATGGAGCTAAAATAGTGCTTAGAGGAAAATGTAAAGCTTTAAATGCTTGTATTAGAAAAAAAGAAAGGTACAAAATCTAAGATTCCACTTTAAAAAGTTAGAAAACAGCAAACTAAATCTAAAGTCCATAGAAATAAATTTTATTTATTTTTTATTTTTTATGTTTTTAATGACAGGGTCTTACTCTGTCGCCTAGGCTACAGTGCAGTGGCACCACCATGGCCAGATAATTTTGGATTTTTTGTAGAGATGAGGTCTATGTTGCCCAGGTTGGTCTTGAACTTGTGGCCTCAAGCTATCCTCCACCTTGGCCTCCAAAATTGCTGGAATTATAGGAGTGAGCCACTGGGACCAGACCCATAGAAGGAAGTTTTAAAAGAAAAGAAGAAAATCATAATCCTGATACCCTATTCCTAATAAAACAAAGATTTTATAGAAAAGAAAATATGCACTAATAGAGACATAAAATCTTTAAATATTAGCAAACCAAATCTACGAATATTAATAAAAGAAAAGGATAAAAATCATGTCCAAGTGAGGTTTATACTAGGAATGCAAGGTCGACTCAACTTTTAAAAACCAATCAATGTAAAATCACCATATTAATAAAACAAAAGAGGAAAACCATAGGAGCATTTGAATAAATCCAGGGGAAAAAATGACAAAATTCAACACCCCTTCATGATACCCAGTAATAAAAGGAAACTTCTTCAATCTGATAAAAGGCATCTAAGAAAAACAGTTAAAAGTACACTTGATAGGGAAATATTTAAAGTTTTTTTCTATCACTGTGAATAAAGCAAAGATGTCCACTCTGACCACTTCTATTCAATATTATACTATAGATCCTAACCAATGTAATAAGAGAGGTAAAGGAAATAAAAGGCACAGAGATTGAAAAGAATGAAAACTCACAGATACAATATGTGTACACAGAAAATCCCAAGTAAGCTATAAAAAAGCTACTAGAACTGATACATGAATCTAGCATAGAATATAAAGTCAATATACAAAAAGCAGCTGTGGCCAGTTACAGTGGCTCAAGCCTGTAATCCCAGCACTTTGGGAGACTGAGGTGGGCAGATCCCTTGAGCTTGGGAGTTTGAGACCAGCCTGGGCAATATGACAAAATCCCATCTCTACAAAAAATACAAAAATTAGCCAGGCATGGTGGTGCATGCCTGTAGTCCCAGCTACTTGGCTAAGTCAGGAGGATATCTTGAGCCTGGGAGGTAGAGGCTACAGTGAGCTGTGATCACACCACTGCACTTCAGCCTGGATAACAGAGTGAGACTCTGTCTCCAAAAAAACCACAATTGTATTTCTATATACTGGCAATAAATAATTGGAAAATGTAAATAAATTACATATCTAGGAATAAATTTAACAAAAGATGTGTAAGACCTGTGCAGCAAAAACTATAAGGCACTACTAACAGAAATTAAAGAAAATATAAATGGAGAGATATACCACATTTGTGAGCAGAAGGACTCAACATTATTAAGATGTCAGTTCTAGCCAGGCACAGTGGCTCATGCCTGTAATCCTAGCACTTTGGGAGGCCAAGGTGGGCAGATCACTTGAGTTCAGGAGTTCAAGACCTGCCTTGCCAACATGGTAAAACCTCCGTCTCTACTAAAAATACAAAAACTAGCTGGGTGTGGTGGTGGGCACTTGTAATCCCAGCTACTCAGGAAGCTGAGGCAGGAGAGTTGCTTGAACCTGGGAGGTGGAGATTGCAGTGAGCTCAGATTACGCCACTGTGCTCCAGCCTGGGCGACAGAGCAAGACTCCATCTCAAAAAAATAGATGTCAGTTAGTTCTACCCAAATGGATCTAGAGATTCAATGATTCAATGCACTCTGACTCATAACTCCCATCTCTACAAAAAATGCACTCTGATGAAATCCCATCTCTACAAAAAATACAAAAATTAGCCAGGCATGGTGGTGCATGACTGTAGTCCCAGCTCCAATAGGCTCCATTTTTAGAAGCTGACCAATGGACTCTAAAACTTATATGAAAATACAAAGGACCTGGAACATTCAAAGTGATTCTGAAAAAGAATAAAGTTAGAGGTCTTAAGTTACCTGATCTCAAAACTTACAACAAATGCAGAATAAGAAAAATAACATGGTAATATCATGTAGGTAAACAGGCCAAAGTAACTGAATAGAGTCCAGAAACAGACCCAGGCTTATTAGGTCATTTGATTTTTGACAGAGGAACCAAAATCAATCAAATGGGAAAAATAAATGTCTTTTCCACAAAAGGTATCAGAACAATCAGATATCCCTATGATTAAAAGAAAAAACCACCTCGTTTGTTACCTCATGTAATATCCAAAACTTAATTTGAGATAGATCATAGGCCTAAAGGTAAAATCTAAAACAATAAAGATTAAAGGACAGTATTATCTATATAACCTGAAGGTAGGTAAGGTTCCTTAGACAAAACACAGAAAGTAATTATCATAAAAGAAAACACTGAAAATTAGAATTTATCAAAATTTAAAACTCTATTAAAAGATACCATAGGGCCGGGCGCAGTGGCTCAAGCCTGTAATCCCAGCACTTTGGGAGGCCGAGACAGGCGGATCACGAGGTCAGGAGATCGAGACCATCCTGGCTAATACGGTGAAACCCTGTCTCTACTTAAAATACAAAAAACTAGCCGGGTGACGAGGCGGGCGCCTGTAGTCCCAGCTACTCGGGAGGCTGAGGCAGGAGAATGGCGTAAACCCAGGAGGCGGAGCTTGCAGTGAGCTGAGATCCGGCCACTGCACTCCAGCCTGGGTGGCAGAGCAAGACTCCGTCTCAAAAAAAAAAAGATACCATAAAGAATATGATTAGGCAAACTACAGACAGGGAGAAATTATTTGTAAGATATATATCTGACAGAGGGGACTTTAACCAGAACATATACAGAATTCTTACAAAAATAGCAAAAAGACAAAAATAAAATAAAACAATGTAGGTAAAATACATGAAGAGACAGGCTAGGCACAGTGGCTCACACCTATAATTCCAGCACTTTGGGAGGCCAAGGCAGGAAGACTGCTTGAGTCCAGGAGTTCAAAACCAGCCCGGGCAACAAAGCAAGACTCCTACAAAAAATAAAAAGATTTAGCCAGGTGTGGTGGCACGTGCCTGTAGTCCCAGCTACTTGGGAGGTTGAAGTGGGAGGATCACCTGAGCCCCAAAGGTTGAGGCTGCAGTGAGCCAAGATCCACGACTGCACTCCAGCCTGGGTGACAGTGCGAGGCCCTGTCTCAAAAAATAATAATAAGAATAAGAAGAAGATATGAAGAGACACTCAACAAAAGAAGATACACAATTGACCCATGAGCACATGCAAAAATTAATCAACCCTGGTCAATCAGGAAGATACAAATAAACCACAATGAAAACCTACCAAAATAATTAAAATTAAAAAGACTTTCAACACCAAGTGCTGGCAGATGCAGAACAACCAGAACTTGTGGGAAAAGTCTGGCAATTTCTAAAACTAAACATACACCTACCCTCCGATCCAGTGATTCTACTCCTAGATATTAACCCAGAAGAAATGAAGACATGTGTCTCCAGACAGACCTGTGCAAGAATGTTCATAGCAGCTTGTTCCTAACAGCCAAAACCTGGAAACCAATGAAAAACAATGATAAACTGGCCGGACGCAGTGGCTCATACCTGTAATCCCAGAAGTTTGGGAGGCCAAGGCAAGCAGATCACCTAAGGTCAGGAGTTCAAGACTAGCCTGGGCAACATGGTGAAACCCTGTCTCTACTAAAAGTACAAAAAATTAGCCAGGCATGGTGACGTGTACCTCTAATCCCAGCTACTCGGGAGGCTGATGCACAAGAACCGCTTGAACCCAGAAGGCAAAGGTTGCAGTGAGCCAACCCAGAAGGCAAAGGTTGCACTCCAACCTGGGGGAAAGAGTGAGACTGTGTCTCAAATAAAAAAAAAAAGAAAGAAAAACAATGATAAACTATGGTACGTTTATTTAAGTGATGCTTAAAATTAGGAAGGTATCAGAATCTTGAGTAAGGGGGAAAAAAGTCTAGTTCAGGAAAATATTTTCAAGTAATTCTGATACCTGTTGAAAAACTTTCCATGTTTCAAATAACCAACTTGCAAACAAGCTTCGAGAACAGAATTTGTATGAAAGCATTTTCTGACATATATACAATAGTTGGTCACCAGGGGGCACTCTCAATGCAGTTCTATCTGGGGCTTCCCAGGGTAGGTGTGTGGGCATAAGCAGTGATGCTGTGGCTGCTGCCAAATTCAGTTCAGCATCTAAGGACTGCACTGGTGTCACTCTGGTGGGGGTGTTACATGCTTTTTTTGGACATCACATTTACCTTTCCAAATACAATCTCATTTAACAAATGTATTTGTTTACAGCGGCTAAACCCACACAAATTGCTGATGCCCTAGGGCTCAAAACGTGAACAGAAGGAAGAATTGCCACCGTTACCCATGATTTTTTGTCAGATAATCAAGAGCTGGCTGTAACTACTCATCAAAATAGCTTCCAGTTGTAACTGGATGTGCACAGTGACACATGTTTAACGGCCGCGGTACCCTGACCGTGCAAAGGTAGCATAATCACTTGTTCTTTAAATAGGGACTTGTATGAATGGCAACACGAGGGTTTAACTGTCTCTTACTTCCAACCAGTGAAATTGACCTACCCGTGAAGAGGCGGGCATACGACAATAAGACGAGAAGATCATTCACAATTAATACAATTCCTAATATAATGTAGAATATTGTTAAAATCTTGCCCTTTTCTTTTTCCTTCTTTCTTTTCTTTTTTTTTTTTTTTTTTTTTGAGGCAGGATCTTGCTGTGTCACCCAGGCTACAGTGCAGTGGCATGATCATAGCTCACTGCAACCTCCGCCTCCCAGGCTCAAGCCATCCTTCCACCTCAGTCTCCCAGGTACCTGGGACTACAGGTACGTGCCACCGCACACAGGTAAGTTTTGTATTTTTTTTCTTAGTAGACACATGGTTTTGCCATGTTGCCAGGCTGGTCTCCAACTCCTGGGCTCAAGCAACCCTCCTGCCTTGGCCTCCCAAAGTGCTGGGATGGCAGGTGTGAGTCACGGCGCCTGGCCAAACCTTTACATTTTAAGGTCATCTAAAATACCATATAACTTTAAATTAACAAGTAATACATGTTCCTACACAGAAGAGTATACCCTACTAAATACTAACACGATGAGCATCTACAGGGAGGGAAAATAAATTCTGTGAGTCTGGACTGAACTTACTGTTTTCTTTGTAAAGGATAATTAATAATATTTTTTCAAGTACTTGAACGCTTTACACCTTCATCAGCACACCTGAACAACTCAGGACTTCATATGCCAGGAGAAGAAAATGTTAGCACTTGTTATTACAAAAAACTTGAACATTTCCTACCTAATTTTAAGAGACGGCTTTAATAAATGGAGTCCCTCTCAATTTAACTGTAACTTGAGAGAAAACAGTGTGGAGCTGTGCTTCCCTAGCTTTGCCTCCCCCACCGCACCCGCCCTGCCTTGGTCAAACACAAACCCCACCCTCCACTCAGGGATGCAAACAGATGTGCGGACTCCGCAGCACATGGTCTGTTTCCCTGCTGACAGAGACCTTCAGTCTACACTTATTTTCTGTAGTTTATACTATGAAGAGGATGTATTTTACCCCAATTGTAAGACCATATTACATATGCTTTTTCCGTTTTAAATTTTTCGTTGATATATAATAATTGTACATATTTATGGGTGCATGTGATATACATGCACATAATGTGTAATGATCAAGTCAGGGTATTCAGGATGTCCATTAGCTTGAGTATTTATCATTTATTTATGCTGGGAACATTTCAAATCTTCTCTTCTAGCCATTTTGAAATATAAAATATATATGCTTTTTCAAATTACCACTGATGCCTTCCTACCCCAGAAGATTCCGATATTCCTCCTTGTTCCTCATGTTCAAGAATCTTAATGTAGAGGACACAATTATGTTTTAAAGACTAAGTATGGGATCTTGACATCTTTGGCTCTATGCTTTCTGGAGGAGAGAAATTTGTTTTGGAACCAACAGGGCAAGGCAAGGTGTTTGAATGGTATTCTGTGCAGAAGCCCTGCCAGGAGGAGCTGGCCGCAGCCACCTGCAGCCTGTCAGTGGCAGAGCCATGCTGGCTTGCTCCCAAGTGGCCAGCAGTGGTGAAAACAGATGGTGGCCACTGTCAGCAGAACTCATGAAAATGAAACGGCCCAGGAGGAAGGGTCCCCACAGGATAGCCTGGTTCCTGGCACCTGCTTGCTCTCCACAGGGCTCTGCTGAAACAGACTGGAAAAGTACACCTGGCAGCAGAGATCAGCCACCAAGAACAACCAGCTGTGTCGGCTGAGCCTCTTTCACATGAAGGGAAAAGGAGTTTGACAAAAAGGAGCTTCCACGTTTTAGCAGTTATACATCTGTTTTAAGTATCAGAGGGCCCCCGTCTGTACAGTCAATATTGTGCTCACACGTTATTGTTGGACATTTATATTACAGACGTCTCTCTATGACACTGAAGTTATAACTTCTCCAAAACTCTAAAAAAGGGAGGCAGTGATTTGAACAGAACTATGTTTTAATGTAAAAGTGAGGGTACTGTTAGGAAGATACATGTTATTTTCAAAAAATACATTTCATCATGTTTCACTCTGACCAAACGTCATAACTTTCTGAGTTGTTTTCTTGAATGATCATATTTTAGATATGATTTGAATATTTTTGGTGTTGTTATAGGAGGACTAAAATTTCTGACAAATTAGCCTAAATCATGAGAGATAATTCTCCATAATTTTCTGAGTAATTTATTATGGTGGCCATAAAGAAAAAATAAAAATGACTCAGGTATCAATTCTTATTATTTCCAGGGAGAGATATGAGTTCTGCTCCATTAATTCCATCTATCTATCCTAAACAAAGAGAACTGGTCAAAATACTGTGTTGAACAGAGCAATCATTGTGTTACAGTTGTATACTCTGATGTATGAGCAACAATCTCCAACATCAATTATTACAAATACAGATGTATTAAATAAAAATAAAATTACAAAAGAAGCATTACTGGTTTTCAACTTATATGATAAATCTTAATCCAGGAAGAAATCAATAGCGTTCTTAATATCATGCCCAAACATATTTAAAGCCTACTAGAATTAATCAGTGAAGGTTCAGCCTATTTTCCTATAGTACCCCAGATGTATACAAATTTGAGTACCACCTATGTCTTGAGAATAATATAACAATTTTAAACTCAAAAGCTCTTGTACAATCATTATTATTATTAATAATCCAGCAATAAAGGCTTATTCAAGAAAATAAAATGATGTGAAAATGAACAAAAAAGCACTTTGGTTATAATCCTATCCACTACTTTACTGGATACCCATACTCATTAGAACAAAAATCATCTCATCACTGCTGTCATCTACGTTTTCTTTTACACATGAATATAAACCCTGTTAACACACACAATCACATACACACACACAGACTTGCAGCACTAAAGGCAGTGGTGATGAGTGGTAAAATACAAAGACTTTATTTTGTAAAAACATTCATTCTAAAAGGTTTTTAGTGTACAGTCAAATGGCCTTACCAAAGCAAGACCAAAAACCTGACAGGGAAACCTGGCTCCCCACACAGGGGATGGCCGTGACAGTGGAAGCACTGACCTTGTACGCCTGCATAAGCATGTGGATGACCCCCGGGGCACCGTGGCACCAGTGCACCAGCCGGTCTGTTTCATTGCTTAACGATGATGGGTAATTCCCAGATCGGAATTTTTTGTGGCGCACGTAATCAATACTGGGTTTCACCATTTCTGTCAAAGTTTCTTGGTCCACTTTTGCTGCTGGCTTTAAACAAACAAAATAAACAATTTTTTTCTGGCAGTTATTTCTTTTACATTGTATCACAGCCTAACAAAATAAAACATCATTACATGTGAAAACAAAAGAGCAAAAGAGCACATAAAATTAGAATTAATTCAACTATCTGGTTATTTAAGACTTAGGCAGAACTTGTTTCAACTTTTTGAAATCTCAGTGTTATAATGTATTTTGTCTCCTCTGTGGTGGATGAGTAGTAAAGGAAATGATTAAATGGCAAGTGAACCTAGGAGTAGGTAGGTTTTGTTTTGTTGCTTTGCTTTGTTAAAATATGAATACTTGATATCCTTCCACGGGGCTCACCCCTTCTAGAAAGGCCAGGTACCCCTCTTCTCCCAAATCTATATACTGGCTTTGTTACTCAGCCAAATTATTTAACCTCATTCTCTTTATCTCTAAAATAGAATAATCATAGTACTCAACTCCTAAGGTGTTTGTAAGGAAAAAAGGAGAAAAAAATGCATGCCTCACTCCTTCATCCAACAATTTGTGGCGATACTGGCTTTACTAACTGAAGGTACTCATTAAATGTTACCTACTAGAATTCATTATTGAGTTTGTGTTTAAGTTTTACTACAGGGACAAAGACTAAAAACGTATTTGGAAAATATTTGCAAATTTTGAGGCATTGTTTTTTTAAAAGGACTTAAAACATTCAAATAGTCTCAAGTTACTGTACAGATTCCCATGGAAAAACCTGGTGAGAAGAGTCAGATGGCAAGGCTGAGCTAAGTGAGCGTCTTAGGGTGGCATGCCAGCCCACACAGCATCTTAGGGTGACATGTTAGTGCCACACAATGTCTTTAAGGTGACATGTTAATGCCACAAAATGACTTTAGGGTGACACGTTAATGCCACACAATGCCTTCAGACTGACATGCTAATATTACACAACGTCTCAGGGTGACATGTCACATGACATCCTTAGAATGACAGCGTACACACAAAATCTTAGGGTGACATGTTAACACCTCACGTCTTTAGGGTGACATGTTAGCACCACATGACATCCTTAGAGTGACATGTTAATGCCACACAATCTCTTTAGGGTGACACATTAGCAACACATGACATCTTTAGAGTGACGGGTTAGCACCACACAAACGTCTTAGGGTGACATATTAGCACTACAGAACGTCTTAGGGTGACATATTAACACCACACAATATCTTTAAAGTGACATATTAGTACCACATAAATCTACATATTGGTGAAGTCTGAGATAGAGAACCTGTCTCTGGCCACTGATTTTTCATTTGGCTTTGGTGGCAAATGTCAGGGGTGATGTAAAGTACTCTCAAAACTGAAATAAAATACTGCATTGCTTTAAATTCTCATCATTCCACCAAAGTTTACAACATGACATCTTCTCCTACAGAATAAAAAACCTCATTTCTTCAACAAAAAGTTAATTTTATTAAAAATAAAGGAAAGATAATTTAAGGAATATCAATACTTCTAAATTTCATTGAAATAAAACTATATTTAGTAGAAAATCTTTAGGTGTTTTCCTGATACACACTTAGAGAATGTATTAGCTTTTAAAACTATAGGTCATGAAGTTTATTTCCAAAAGGCTACATGGTACTTTTAAAATTACTTTCTTACAGGTAATAAATACAGAACCACTTTAAAAAGTCAAAAAATGTTGAGGAGCTTAATTCAAAGACCAACAGAGCATGTCCTTCCTAGGACACAACTGAGTTCCTTTTTGTTGTGGTGGTTGTTAGCTGCTTATTCATATTACCACGGTATTTCTAAACAATCCATGCACGGCTGTGCCCTGAGTCACTGATTCTACGCTTCCCCTTGTGGCAGATGAGGGACACTTTCCTTCCTCTAATCTTCCCAGGAGAATTTCACTCTGCTCACCATCCATAATCCTGTGTTCTTTACAGACTATACTATGCAAATATTATTTGCTCCTGAAACAGTAAATATACTGAATTAGATATTCTTTTACACCTTTTAGTTTTTCTTGGAGTAACTTTCTAACATTTTATTTGCTTAGTTTTCTTTAAACCAGTACCTAAGCTCTTTTATACCCACCAACAGCTCCGTAAAAAGTCTCTCGGTAAGATTTTCCACATGGTCAAATCTACTATGACTTTGTTTTCCCTGGAGGCAACTCTCCATTATCGGCTGCTTTCCAGGTCTTCTGTGCCACTGCTGTCCTGGGACTTGCACCTGTCAACTTCCTGGGGATTCTGCTCCCTCTCTTGTTTGGGTAGCCCCTCTTCTCTGGATCTGATCCTCTTTCTTAGAGCACTCCCTTGTTGTGGTAGACACCACATTCCAGTAGCTTCCTGAGACGGAGTACAGGGGAACGGGATGTTTTAAACAGTCTTTGCTCTACTCCACATTTAATTGGTAACTTTCTGGGCAGAATGCAATGTTGGAAATCATTTTTACTCAAAACTTGGAAGTCATTTCCATTTATCTTTTAGCTTCAGTGAAACTGTTGCAAAGTCCAATGCCATTTTTGGACTTTGTACATAACCTTTTTCTCTCTAAAATTTTTTTTTCTTTTTTCTTTTTTTGAGAAGGAGTCTCACTGTCACCCAGGCTGGAGTGCAGTGGCATGATCTTGGCTCACTGCAACCTCTGCCTCCCGGGTTCAAGCAATTCTCCTGCCTCAGCCTCCCAAGTAGCTGGGACTACAGGTGCACGCTGCTACACGTGGCTATTTCTTGTCTAATGTTTTAAGCACTGTCTCTTTATTCCTTTATCTTAAGCTTTCACAATGACGGGCATGATGTGGATTTGTCTGTCTCCATTCATTGTGTAGGAACCTGGTAGGTCTTTCCAATATGCAACTATGTCCCTCATTTCTTTCTTTCTTTTTTTTTTTTTGGAGACGGGGTCTCGCACTGTTGCCCAGGCTGGAGTGCAGTGACGTGATCTCGGCTCACTGCAACCTGTGCCTCCTGGGTTTGAGCAATTCTCCTGCCTCAGCCTCCCAAGTAGCTGGGATTATGGGTGCCCACTACCACGCCCAGCTAATTTTTTATATGTTTTTAGTAGAGATGGGGTTTCACTGTATTGGCCAGGCTGGTCTCAAACTCCTGACCTCAGTGATCTGCCCATCTTGGCCTCCCAAAGTGCGGGGATTATAGGCACGACCACAGCACCCAGCCTATGTCCCTCATTTCTGGAGCATATTCTTGTGTTATTTTCCTCCCTCCTATTGTGTGTTCTCCCTCACTAGGTCTCCCATTAGTCACATGCTGAACCTCCTGGATTAATCCTCTTACTTTCTTACATTTTCCTCTCCCATTGTCTATTTCTGCCCGCTTTCTAAGATATTTGACTTTGATTCCAAAACATTTTCATGAATTTATTAAAAATTCAGCTATTATACTTTTTATTTGCAAGAGCTCTCTTTTTCCATCAAATGTTTCCTGTTTCTTGGATGCAACAGCATCTCTTATTTCCCTGAGGATATTAATTATGAATTATTATTTCTTCAAAGCTTTCTTCCACTTCCTGCTTTCTCTTTGTTTTTATTTCTACTTGTTCAGGTCTCCACCTTTCAAGTTGGGGCTTTTCTGCCGTGTCTGCTCATCAGCTACTGGTCTGTGCTCATGCATAAGGCACAGCTCCTGGCTGCCCTCAGTGCATAGGAGGGGCTGCAGAATGGTGGGAATCACTGTGGAGTGGCTGGATGGGGGATTGCCAGGGTCTCCAAAGAAGTAGACCAACAGGATGAATAAAAGTAGAGAAACAGATTCACTCCAAGGAACTAGCTGCAGAGGCTTCATGAGTCCACAAACTGCCTGGGGTGGCCAGCAAGTTGGAGACTCAGGAAGGAGCTGCAGCTGGAGTCTGAAAGCAAAGTGCTGGAGAATCCTCTCTTGCCTGGGGGTCCAGCATTTTGTTCTAGTCAGACCTTCAACTGTCTGGACAAGGCCCACTCACATCCTATGGGGCAGCTGGCTTCACTCAAATCCACCAACTTAAATGTAAATCTCATTCAAAAACGCCCTCAAAGAAACATCCAGAATAATGTCTGACCACATGTCTGGGCACCAGGGATCAGCCAAGTTGACACATAAAATTAACCATCACGGATGGCAGACTAACGTTTTAATGGGGGCTTTCAAATACCTGTACTTATGAAACTTTTATCTGAGCTACTTGTTTCTCCAGAAGTGACTTCAAGTCCCAAGTGGGGTGGAGGTGGTGCTGCCCCTTGAGGTGAAGGAGAGGTGACGGTGCCTGAGGCTGGAGGTGACAGAGAGGCAGTCTCACCCTGGACCATGGACACTCATTCTCTCCCCCTATTTTTAGTTCTGTGCTTCACTCCAGCTCTCTTCTACATCTGGCTTTCCCGAATCGAAAAGAGCCTCATCAGTTTTTCCAGACCTAGCTCCTGTTGTCTCCAGCACGAGTTGAAGGATAGGCAGTTCCCTCCCTGTGCCGGGTGTAGGTTCTCACAGAGGTCCAACCACTGCACATGCTCAAAGAAGCCTCCTGTGCCAGAGCGCCACCTAAGCCCATGTGTGGCACTGCCTACTGGGGACATGGTGCTTTCTGCTCCTGAGTTCTGGGGTTCTGTGGAACAAACTGACTTGCTTCTTGTGGGCACCCTCCCCCTCGGGCACTGACATCATCTTTCATCCCAGCAGGTCAGCTGTCATTCTTTCACCTGCTTCAGTTCACAGGTTTGCAGCTGGAGCTCCAGATGTCCCCTAGCTTCATCAAATAACTTTGGTTTCTCTTTTGTTGTTTTTCTGGCTGTTTGGAGACGATTTTCAAGAGAACTGTTTTTATTCTATCATGAAAGTGGAGTTCTTTTAAGCGATATTTTAAGAGTTTTGCATATATTGTTCTGATAGCCTTCCAACGACACTCTCCAGTTGAAACTACTACTTTTACATGACTAAACTACCAGACAATGAGAAATAATAACCAAATTCTAAGCCCCCAACTCACTGAGCAGACCCTTTCTTGGCCGAGGAAGCCTGAGGCAACCTTGAAACTAATCTACCAGTCATGACAGGCTAAGAGGTGGGGCTCACCCTGCTCTGCCCCTCCCATGCTGACCGCATGAGACTTTCTGCCCTAAGGACTAATAGGAAACCAGCCCTTTCAGCAGACTGCACTGGCAGTGACAACCACCTGACTGCTCCCCCATCTTCTGCGGCTTCAACAACCCAAGCAGCCAGCACTTGCCCCTAAGAAGGCGCCAGGGAGGCTCTGGCCAGCCTATGGAGGACACGCAGGGAGGGGTTTTATTCCTCTGCTTCACCTTTTGACTCAGAGGGCCGAAAACACTACCCTCAGATCCCGCTCATGCCACCATTTTCTGAACATGGGTCTCAAGGAGCATGAAGCCCAACTGTGCAGGCACACATTTCTCTAGCAAATACTCCACTCCTCCTGCAGCTCACTGAATACATACATTCGGCCACCTGGCTTGGCATACGTTCCTGCTCCCTTTCCACTCCCTCAGAATATGTTTCTGGCTTCTAGCCCAAGGCTACGATTAGCCACCAGAATGGCCACCCTGCAGGCTGCAACCCAGTATGAGAAACAAAGCCCTCCTTTCCACATTTCTGAACCGTCATTCTGCACTGACAACAGCCACGAATCATGCATCAGGGAAGAGATGCAGGCAGCTCCCCTGCAGGCTCCACCACACCACTGCCTAAGAATCTTGAAAGAAAACCTGGCTCAATCTCTAAGTCAAGTACTTACTATATAGTGTTCCACGATCTTCACTTTAAAAACAGATCAAGGGAAAATTTTATGATTTATATTCCTCCCAAGGAAGTCCCTAATATACAGCAAAATCGGCCTAAACACACGAACGACACTGGCATGGTTCTTACATTACTATGTTCCCCTAAGGGAATTAGCATTAAAAAAAAAGTTGCGGCCGGGCGTGATGGAGGACACCTGTAATCCCAGTTACTTGGGGGACTGAGGCAGGAGAATTGCTTAAACCTGGGAGATGCACTTTGCAGTGAGCCGAGATGGTGCCACTGCAATCTGAGACCCTGTCTCACACATACACACACAAAATTCCTGAACCACTGTTAAAACATTTTTTCTGGGAAAATACAGAATACAGTATGATAGTTAATTTTTTTTTTTTTTTTTTTT
>NW_016818013.1:153280-157961 GCF_001698545.2 Rhinopithecus bieti | reverse complement strand
AGTGGCCGGATCTCAGCTCACTGCAAGCTCCGCCTCCCGGGTTTACGCCATTCTCCTGCCTCAGCCTCCCGAGTATCTGGGACTACAGGTGCCCGCCACCTCGCCCGGCTAGTTTTTTGTATTTTTTAGTAGAGACGGGGTTTCACCGTGTTAGCCAGGATGGTCTCGATCTCCTGACCTGGTGATTCGCCCGCCTCGGCCTCCCAAAGTGCTGGGATTACAGGCTTGAGCCACCACGCCCGGCCGATAGTTAATTTTATGTGTCAAATTAAACATGGTGTCTGGGTGTGTCTCAAAGGGTGTTTCCAGATGAGATTAGCATTGAATGGTAGACTCAGTCAGGCAGATGGCCGTCCCCAAAGTGGGTGCGCCTCATCCAGTCCATCCAAGGCCTGAACAGGACCAAAGGCAGAGAAAGAAAACATCTGCTCCTTCCTGCCTGCCAGCTTCAACCAGGGCAACAGTCTCCTCCTGCCCTTGGACTGGGATTTGGCTCCCCTGGGTCTCGGTCTTCTGACTCGGAGTGGAGTTACAGCCCCAGTATCCCCGGGTCTCAAGCCTGTAGATGACAGATCATGGGGCTTCTGGGCCTCCACAGTTGCATAAGCCAATTCCTATAAGAAATCCCATCTCAAATATAGTATTTATCTCCTATTGGTTGTTTCTCTGGAGAACCCTAACACATATACAAAATCTAACGGTTCAAAATAACAGTGCCATTTTTAAATGAGATATGGAATTCTAGTTACTTTGAAAGCATAGCGTGTACCTGCATCATGAAGAAAATTCACATGCCTGTAATCCCAGCACTTCGGGAGGCTGAGGCGGATGGATCACCAGAGGCCAGGAGTTCAAGACCAGCCTGGCTAATATGCCGAAATCCCATCTCTACTAAAAACACAAAAATTAGCCAAGTGTGGTATTGCATGCCTGTAATCCCAGCTACTCAGGAGGCTAAGGCAGGAGAATGGCTTGAACCCGGGAGGCAGAGGTTGCAGTGAGCTGAGATGGCGCCACTGCACTCCACCCCGGGCAACAAAGCAAGACTCCGTCTCAAAAAAAAAAAAAAAAAAAAAAAAAGGCGGGGCGTGGTGGCTCACGCCTGTAATTTCAGCAATTTGGGAGGCCGAGACGGGCGGATCACGAGGTCAGGAGATAGAGACCATCCTGGCTAACACGGTGAAACCCCGTCTCTACTAAAAATACAAAAAAAAAAAAATGAGCCGGGCTTGGTGGCAGGCGCCTGTAGTCCCAGTTACACTGGAGGCTGAGGCAGGAGAATGGTGTGAACCTGGGGGGGCGGAGCTTGCAGTGAGCTGAGATCATGCCACTGCACTCCAGCCTGGGTGACACAGCGAGACTTCGTCTCAAAACAAAAAAAAAAAAGAAAAGAAAGTAAATTCAGAAAATGAACTATATGCATATATGCATGTTTTACTTTCTACAACAATAAAGAAAGACAAATAATACCTAGAAAAAGTTTTAATCCTGTGTAGACATGAATTTCCTAGTTTCCTTTAGTGAGTGAGAACATGATATGGTAGATTAGACATAAAAGAATCTGAAGTAAAATTTTAAAAGTAATATATAGGTTTTCCAGTCTAAGATATCTAAATTCTAATTCACATCCTTTGACTTACTAGTTTTGTAGTTCTGTAGAATAAAGAAAGCTTAATTTAAAAGAAGAAAGAAGGAGAAGGAGGGGAGCTGGAGGGAGAAGGTGGGGAGGGAACAGTGGGCAGGACAGAGGTAGAGGAGGTAGCGGGAGAAGGAGGAGGAGGTGATGGCAGAGGCGGTTTTATGCCTTGTAGGGAAGAGAACATAGGCCACAGGCTAGGCTGAAGCCCTAGGCTTATGCTTAAGCCAAGCACAGCCTGAAGCAATGTTTAGTGTGGGGTCTCTACTGGCCTGATAGAAGAGTCAGTACTTAATAGGTGTCAGGGATGATTGAGAGACAAAATCATAACCACAGCAATAAACTCATCAAAAATATAGAAGACAACTGACAGCAAGCGAGGTTATCAGGACATGACAAAGTCACTGCCTCAGCTGGGTTCTGCAGGCCCTGTTGCTCCCTGAAGATTTTTCCCCATTAAGAGTTCCTACTGCAATCAGCAGGAGGACAAGCACAGAAGAAAAGGGTGGGCAAGCCAGGCACGGTGGCTCATGCTTGTAATCCTAGCACTTTGGGAGGCTGAGGTGGGTGGATCATGAGGTCAGGAGTTCAAGACCAGCCTGGCCAATATGGTAAAATCCCGTCTCTACTAAAAATACAAAAATTAGCTGGAGGTGGTGGTATGCGCTTCTAGTCCCAGCTGCTTGGGAGGCTGAGGCAGGATAATCGCTTGAATCCAGGAGATGGAGGTTGCAGTGAGCCGAGATCGCGCCTCTGCACTCCAGCCTGGGTGAGAGAGTGAGACCCCGTCTCAAAAAAAAAAAAAAGTGTGGGGAAGAGATAACTAATCTGCTATAAGACTCCATACCAAATGTACTCAGGAACTCACTGGACTCTTAGAAATCCACTGCCTGTGGTTTATGAGGCAGAGTTACGCATCTGCGATTCAAAGTAGGGTATTTCAATCCAGTCTGCAGGATTGTTTGTATGCAGGATTCATTTCCCATTTCACGTTTGATCAAATATACTGTAGTGTGTAAGATAATTCTTACCTACCTGCATTAACATGTAGTAGATTCCAGCCATGCCATGGGCTGCTCCAACATACTGCTTCCGGTGCCACTGGTACAGCAGTGGGCAGCGCTCCGTTTTTCTTTCTTCCCTTGACAAAGTCTTACCCGACTCAATAATAGCATTGACTACCTACAGAGATGACAAGACAGCATAAATCTAAAACTGTATATGGACCCTGTTGTAGTTCAATTAACAGTATGTCATATATATATATGACATATATATAGAGAGAGAGGCAGAAAACTTAATCTAAAAGTCTTTAAGCAGTTAGCAACTAACATACTTATATTTCTTTTATAAATTAATAAATGCGGGCAGAAAGAAATCAGGAGCCAATGTCAGAGTAGGAAAAGATAGTAAGTCTAAGAAATAAAAAATTCTTTGTATAAAAAGTCAACCCAAAATCTAGAAAACTTCTTATAAAACTGTTTTGGATTTCTTAGTTGCTCCTTAGCTGCAGTGTTTTTCCCAAAAGAGCAGCACGTACACCTATCAGAAAAGGCTGGAGGAACTGGCTTTATTTATGAAAGACTAATGGTATGAGGTCTGCTCTGGCATGAAGGATTTCAGCTAGATCAAAAGCATATCATGTCTGGAATGATGGTTTCCTCACGTCTATCTCCTCTCCTTTTTGGGAAAGTATTCCAAGTTTTAGCTGGGCATCTGGCCCCCTAGTTACAGACAGCTGAACACAGACACTTGATGAAGTTCTGGCACTGGGACGGGAGCAGAAGTAAAGTGGGCAACTTGGAAACCGAGTCCCTAACAAGGAAACTATGTGGCCTCCACCTCCTCTTTTCCCTTCATAGGTTGAGGGGCTAAACTAGCTTTGGTCCTGCAAATAAGGGTATGCCCCTAGGATAAGGCAGAATGAGACATAAGAAGTTGGTCCCCACTCATAATAGCCTGAAATGCTTACCAGCTCAGACATCTCATGAAAGATAAATAAACATTCTAACTCTCTAAAGCCGCTGTTTAGCTTCACTAAAAACAGATGAATTAATAAAAGATGAAAGAGAGTACAGGTTTTTTTTGTTAATGTTCCTAGAAAAAAATAGGGGCTATTTCTTACTTTTGATGAGTACTTAAAAAAGTACTTCTTAAGAAATACTTCAGTATTTCTTACTTAAAAAAGTATGCTACCTAGAAACAGAGTCCAGCTATTAATACAACTCAATGCTAGCAAACAGGTTTGAATGGTAGAGATGCCCATAGTTGCCCATATCCCACAGTACCTCTTTAATAGCTGACTCACACACGGTGCCTGGACCTATCTCCGTGTTCAGGTACAGTAAAGCATACAGATAACCTGCCCGTCCATAAAGCAGCTCATCAGGAAGGTCTGATTCTTGGCAGACAACCGCTCTCTGGAGTTGCAAAAGTCTAACCAATAAGAAAAATTAATTTTTTCCCAGAGGAATTCTAAAGTACTTCTTCCTGAAACACTAAACCTGTTGCTTTAGGAATTACCTGTTATTTATTTTAAATTTAAAACTATGATTTTTAAAAATACTCCCAAATCCAGAACACAACAAAAATGTCTCCAGTTCACCAGTCCCCTTTTGAATGTCAAAATTAAAAATAAAACATCTTTCTGTTAATTTCTACCTTTACATCTATTTTAAACCATAAAATTTTATTTTGAAATCCAGAAGTAAAAGAAAGTGATTTAAAATTTAAATAAAAATGGTACTGCAGGCCAGGCGCGGTGGCTCATGCCTATAATCCCAGCACTTTGGGAGGCTGAGGCAGGTGGATCACCTGAGGTCAGGAGTTTAAGACCAGCCTGACTAACACGGTGAAACGCCATCTCTACTAAAAATACAAAATTAGCTGGGTGTGGTGGCACATGCCTGTAATCCCAGCTACTTTGGTGGCTGAGGCAGGAGAATCCCCTGAACCCAGAAGGCGGAGGTTGCAGTGAGCTGAGATCGCACCACTGCACTCTAGCCTGGGCAACAAGATCGAAATTCCATCTCAAAAAAAAAAAAA
>NW_016818013.1:144652-149013 GCF_001698545.2 Rhinopithecus bieti | reverse complement strand
AAAAAAAAAAAAAAAAAAAAAATGGTACGGCAATGTCACCAATGCTTGGGAATTAGATTGTCGTTCTCTCTTTTTTTTCTTTCTTTTTCTTTAGAGACAGGGTCTTGCTCTGTTGCCCAGGCTGGTGTACAGTGGCAGGATGGTGGCTCACCACAGCCTTGAACTCCTGAGCTCCAGTGATCCTCCTGCCTCAGCCTCCCAAGTTAATGGAACTACAAGCGCATGCCGCCATACCCAGCATTACCCTGTCTTTCAACAAACATTAACTGACTAGCACGTGCCAGATACTCTACCAGACCCTAGGAATGAGCCGTGATTTCTGCTTCTTCAAGAAAGAATATAAACCAATGGGTGCAATAAAAGCTTACATTCCCTAATTGTTCCATCATTAGCATATCTAATCAGTTACTTAAGGGTTGAACCTAAGATTGGTTTAGTTATTATGGTGAATCTAAAGCATGTAAGCTAATTTTCATGCATTGAAGAAAACTAAAAATTGCTTAGGAAAGATGCTTAAAATCAAGAAGTATATTTATTTCTCCCAAAATTAAGGCACACACATGCTTGCACAAAAAGAGGGCATATGATCCCACCACTATGCTCAAGATTAACAGTTTGGCGCGATGTGTTTACAGCAATGGATGAAATTAAAACAGTTTCCTTTTGAATCTTTCTACAGCAAGAGCTTTCACTGGGAATTGGGAGAAAATGTTTCCAGTTCTAAAACTCACTTTGTGATGCATTCCTGGGACTCACAGTCACTTCTGAGTTTGTGATAAATCACAGCTCCAACAGCCAGGGGCCCGGCATCCCCACAGAGGAAGGTGACCCTCCGGCCATTCAGATTCCGAAGTGTTCTTTTTACGTAATCCAGGGATCGGAGCAGGTAGGTTTGGTCACATGTGACCCGGTACAACTGCAGGTACAAAAGGGCTATGCCTGGAATAATTTCCCACCCCAAAAGAAAAGCATTATTATCTTTTCCTTTTATCTTCAGGACATTATTTGTAATTATATGAAATACCTTCTACATAAATCTATGTTTCCAAAGGGGTGACACCAAAACAATACATATCATACATTTCTTTTGTTTGTTTTTTGTTTTTTTGAGACGGAGTCTTGCTCTGTCACCCAGGCTGGAGTGCAGCGGTGCAATCTTGGCTCACTGCAAGCTCCGCCTTCTGGGTTCACGCCATTCTCCTGACTCAGCCTCCCGAGTAGCCAGGACTACAGTGCCCGCCACCACGTCTGGCCAATTTTTTTGTATTTTTAGTAGAGATGGGGTTTCACTGTGTTAGCCAGGATGGTCTCAATCTCTTCACCTCATGATCTGCCCGCCTTGGCCTCCCAAAGTGCTGGGATTACAGGCGTGAGCCACTGCACCCAGCCCCCATATCATACATTTCTGAAAGACGAATAAACAAAACAAAACCAAGACAGAGAAATTAGGGAGGAAAGAACAGAAACCAAGTTCGTACATGTTAGCCTGGTGCTTGTCCTGGCACAGTGATGTAATACCTCTTATTCACAGACAAGAGAAGATACATCACTTCCTACTCATCCTCAGTTAATTTTCATTTATTCCAAAGTTGTATTCATTCTCCCTTGTAGATCCTAACTTGGGTCCTCTTCTTTTTACTTCTCATAAAATCATTTCTCCTATGTTATCCCAAATGATTGCTTTTCTGAACTTTATACTCTCTTCTTTTTTTTTTTTTCCCTATTGTTCTCAATTTTTCTTTTTTCTTTTTTTTTTTCTGAGACGGAGTCTCGTTCTGTGTCGCCCAGGCTGGAGTACAGTGGCCTGATCTCAGCTCACTGCAAGCTCCGCCTCCCAGGTTCACGCCATTCTCCCGCCTCAGCCTCCCAAATAGCTGGGACTGCAGGCGCCCACCACCACGCCTGGCTAATTTTTTGTATTTTTAGTAGAGATGGGGTTTTACTGTATTAGCCAGGATGGTCTCAATCTTCTGACTTCGTGATCCACTGACCTCAGCCTGCCAAAGTGCTGGGATTACAGGCGTAAGCCACTGTGCCTGGCCTATTTTTCCCAGTTTTTCAATGTTCTTTAGTGAACAACCCTACAACTGACCAACCAACTGGTGAGTGAACTCGCCATTTCTGGAGCAGCCACACAGTACAGAGTAAGGTGACCAGTACAAACGGCGTGTGTGTTCATCACCCACCAACCTTTCCATTCCTGATAAAGAACAGACTCAGATCTTCAAATGAATCCGAGAATCTCCAGAGAAGGGCCTATATGGCTTCTTAAAGAAGCATGTTCGTATATCTGGGTTTGAGAAGACAATATGACAGCTAAGTTAAAAAAAAAAAAAAAAGAATCAGCATAAATATGTATTTACTAAAGTCTTTTATAGGAACAAGTATTGGCAGACATGACATGCTAGTGAAAAGGCCAAATGAAACATTTCTTTCATGTTTAAGTTGCGGTTCTTCAATATTCTAGTCTTTGTCTAATACCCTACTCTGATTTTATTATTTTCATTTTGCTTTTTTTTTTTTTTGAGACACAGTCTCACTCTGTTGCCCAGGCTGGAGTGCAGTGGCGCAATCTTGGCTCAATGCAACCTCTGCCTCCTGGGTTCAAGTGATTCTCCTCCCTCAGCCTCCTGAGTAGCTGGGATTACAGGCGTGCGCCACCATACCCGGCTAATTTTTTTGTATTTTTAGTAGAGACAGGTTTTCACCATGTTGGTCAGGCTGGTCTCGAACTTCTGACCTCGTGCTCCGCCCACCTCGGCCTCCCAAAGTGCTGGGATTAACAGGTATGAGCCACTGTGCCCGGCTTCATTTTGCTTTTTAAATTTCTCCATATATCTAGCTGCTTCTTTCTTCTTCTATTCAGGGTATATTACTTCTCTTTCAAGTTAATCCTTAACACTTTTTGAAGTCTTTCATCATTATCCATTTCTTTAAAGATGTTGAGTCAAACAGATAAGAAAGTCGCATATTTGGAAGCTCTGAAAAAAATTCTTCTGCATGAGTTGCTTATCATCGCCCTGAGAGCATGTTTTCTATATTCAAAAAATACAAGCATACAGGAAACAGACAGTAAAAGTTAAACACCTACAAATTTCAAACATAATAATCACTATAAAGGCTTACAAATGAGTATTCCCTGATTGACTCAGAAATCTCTAAAAATAGGATGCTGATCTGATTAACCTATGAACCTAAAAACCTACAGTTACAGATACTTAATGCTTCAGTATTTTAAAGTAAATGGTAACAGGTAAAGTAAAAAAAAAAAGGTCATCATGTTTTGTCATTTTTTTGTTGGCAGGCACACATGTTGAACTAGGTAAAAGGAGCTAGAATGAACAGGCCTTAGGGATGTGGTGGGAGGTGCTGGTTCCCAAAAGATACGCACAGTCCCAAAAGATCATAATCATAATACCATATTTTTACAGTACCTTTTCTATATCTAGCTATGTTTAGATACAAAAACATGATTGTGTTACAATTGCTACAGTATTCAGTGCAGTAATGCTGTACAGCTTTGCGGCCTAGGAGCAACAGGCTATATCATAGAGCATAGAGGTGTAGTTGGCTACACAGTCTAGGTATGTGTGAGCACCTCTATGATGTCTGCACAATGAAACTGCCCAATGATGTGTTTCTCAGAACTCATCCATGATGTGAAGCAATGCACGACTGTAATTCTTGGCATTCACCTGTTTTGCCAGTTTTTGGTGCAGCTGTTTGCCCCTGTGACCTCACTTCTCTGATGGAGCTAAGAAGAGCTGCTGAGTTTTCACTTTGTTAAGCTTTTTACTTGCTAGGATGCAATGGTGACTTGTAAACTCCTTAAACGCTAGACTGGAAAACTGAAGTGTCTCTTTAATTTATCTTGCTTTTCCTTTGCATTTTTTCCGTGATAGTTTCATTTAGTCACTTGTTTATTAAGCAAACATTACACCCTTCCTAGACACGAGGACACTTTGCCCCCATGCTCTCTGTGGGGTCAGCTCTTTCTTTGGCTCCTTGCGCTTTGGTCTCATTTCTGAAATGATTTTTTATCTTTTCCTTAAATTTCTTTTCTTGGTCTGTCAATTCTTGTTTCACATGCTCTTACTGTCTAGCCATCTCTGCTCTGAGTGTCTTTACCTCTGCGGTGTGAACTCCCTGCTTAACTAAGTTACAAAATGAATGCTGAAAGTGCTACCAATTTTTCTCCACTTTGTAGTGACATTGTCCTGGTGCGGTTTTCTCCCTCCATTGAGAAATTTTATTTTATTTTCTTCCTTATATTATGGATAAAATAATTATATTTTTTTTTAAAATTGAATTTTTTTATCAACTTTTTTTTTTTTTTTTTTTTTTTTTGAGACAGAGACTCG